>NW_026748842.1:0-1858 GCF_022355385.1 Mustela nigripes
TATTCTGCTGCTCTCCTTGGTATTGAAACCGCACTCCTTGGTAGGTGAACTTGGTCTCGCCTGGATTTCTTGTTGATCTTCTGGGGAAGGGGCCTGTTGTAGTGATTCTCAAGTGTCTGCCCCAGGCGGAATTACACCGCCCTTATCCGGGGCTGGGGTGAGTAATCCGCTCGGGTTTGCTATCAGGAGCTTTTGTTCCCTGAGCGCTTTCCGTAGAGTTCCGGAGGACAGGAATACAAATGGCGGCCTCCTAGTCTCTGGCCCGGAGGAGCCGAGAGCCCAGGGCCGCACTCCTCAGTGCGCCCTCAGAGAACAGCACCCAGTCACTCCTGTCTGCCTGACCTCCGGCCGCGCTCCGAGCTCACTGAGCCTGCGACCGGTTCTAGGTCACCCCGAGCTGCGAGCTTACTGTTGGCTCTGTCTCTGTAGCCGGCTTTCCCGTTCCAATACCTGCAAGCTCTGCGACACTCAGACACCCCCGATCCTTCTGTGACCCTGCGGGCCCTGAGGCCACGCTGACCCCGTGTGGGCTTTGCCCCGGGTAGCCTCTGGAGCGATGTCCCTCAGTGGAACAGACTTTTAAAAGTCCTGATTTTGTGCACGGTTGCTCCGCCGCTTGCCGGGACCTGGCCCCTCCCCCTGGGGTCTATCTTCCCGTCGCTTTGGATTCACTTCTCCGCCGGTCCTACCTTTCGGAAAGTGGTTGTTTTTCTGTTTCCAGAATTGCTGTTCTTCTTCTCTTTGATCTGCCGATGGATTTTCAGGTGTTTGCAATCTTTAGATAAGCTATCTAGCTGATCTCCGGCTAGCTGAAATAGTCTCAGCCTGCTACTTCTCCGCCATCTTGACTCCTCCTCCCTCATGGGTAATTGTTAAGAGCAAGTAGGTTAAAAACAAGTCCCAGAAACCAGTCCCAGGTAACAAAGCCCGGTTTTCTCTTCTTAATAATGAAGATTCTAAGTTGTGCTGGTTTTGTTAAGTGGTCCGAATACCTTCCTCATCGGTCAGTTGCCTGTCAATCGCCTTGTCGGTACTTGTGATGAGTCACTTTGGTAAGTCACTATATATAGCTGAAACATTTGTGGGTAGTGGAGGGACACCCCCCTGCCCCCACTACCCCTGAATTGAAAGTCTGTAATTTAAAATGTTCCACCTGTGCCTATTTTTTTTTTTAAACATAACCACTTTGGGACAGTGAAAGTTATATGTCTTCTCCTTAGGGTTGTGACGGAGCCTTTGGGGACCTGCAACAGCTTACTTCCAGTTTCTGTCTGGCATCTGATGGGCCAGAACTTATTTTAACAACATTCCATCACATTCTAGGCACCTGGAAAGAGGAATATGTTGAACTTCTAGGAAATTACTTTTTGGAACTGTTTTTATCCTGAGGAATAACCCATTTAAAAATCGAATGACCTTTATGGTTGACTTTTCCACTCTACATAATGCAAACTGAAAAACCCATTTTTTTCAGCTGCTTCTGCAAGCAGTGGGAAGAGCAAGCCTGTGGGAGTCCTCCCCAGGTTGACCCCAGCACAGAGCTGCATCATTCTACACACCCCCCATGACTTGTCTCCTTGTCTGTGAGGTGGTAATGATGGTGCAGGGAGCTCCGGGGGTTGTCGTGAAGGTTACAGAGATGGGGGTTGTAAACTTTGAACAGTGTGTCCCACATAAAATGCAGATCTGGTGATCAGAGGCAGCTGCTCACATTAATTGTTGATGCCAAAGCACTAGAGTTCCACAACAGCCTATGCCTTTCTTTCCTGGGTCCTTTTTGTCTCAGCCACCACCTTAGAGAAAGTGACTCAGCAAGGCTGGTGCTTGTGGAGCCCTCTACAAAGCCAGCTAATTCACA
>NW_026748843.1:0-1288 GCF_022355385.1 Mustela nigripes
TAAAAATTGGGGCCTAGGGACATGTCAAGCCCATTATGACATCTAATTTTCCAGCCACTGAGAGGATGTACTACAGGACAGGCTCACGCTGAGGGTCACAATGCGTGTTTATGCCCTCATCGCACTCTAGAATGGGCGGGGCCTCAGGGTGAATTCTGGTTTCTCCTACACTGAACGTTGGACAAATGCCAAACACAAGGTTTCTTGCCATGGGTAAGGAAGAGTTATGAATTCTGCATCACAGTCACCGCTGGTCAGTGATTGAAGATAAGGTCTAGGTTCAGAAGCCTGAAAACTGAGGTATGGAAGAGATGATGACGTAAGGCCATGGCGAGTCTGATGTGCTCCGTGTGCGGTCAGCTGTCTGGGTGTTGGTCACGAGGTCCGGTTTCCCGTTGTCGGACAGAGCATTAGTGCCCAGGTTAGACTATATATTTTGGGTGCCTCCGAGTGCCGTGTAGGTTCTTATCTGAAGAACTCTTCAGGATATGAAGAATGAACGAGTCTGAGGCGCCTTCTCAGGCTTTTGTCTCTGGATTTTGTATCAGCGATGGCCGTGGAATGATGGGGCGGCCTCATGGACCATGGACGAATCTTGCACTCTGTGGATTTTGCCCGATCCCAATTGTTTTTCGTCAATCTGTGGGATGGGAGGACTCCTTTCAGGTTTGTTACCTCAGGTGTCCCACCAAAAGAGGAATTCCAAAGCAGAGCCCTGGGGAAGAGTGAAGGGACAACCCTAACTATGGTTAAAAATTGGTGCCTAGGGGCATGGCAAGCCCAATATGCTGTCTCTCCATCCAGCCACAGAGAGGCCTTACCTGAGGACTGGGCTCAGGCTGAGGGTCACAATGTGTGTTTGTGACCAATGTGGCCCGCAAGCATGAGCGGGGCCTCATGGGCCACACTGGTTTCAACTTCTCTGAACCTTGGACAACATGCCAACCACAAGGTTTCTTGCCATGGGGAAAGAGTTCTGATATCTGCATCATTTTCAAACCCGGGCCGTGATTGGAGATAAGGTCTAGGTTCTGAAGCCTGAAAGCCGAGTTTGAGAAGAGATGACGACCTAAGGCCATGGCGGGTCTGATGTGCTCAGTGTGCGACCAGCTGTCTGGGTGGGGCCAGGAGGTCCAGGCTTAGGCTGTGTCAGAAAGGGCATTAGTGCCCATGTCAGCCTATATATTTGTGGTACAGCAGGTTGATCCTCATTGGGTGTTTCTGGGTAGTCCCTGAGGGCAATGTCTACAAGTCTGAGTGCAGGTAGGTTCTCAGATGGGCTCAGATT
>NW_026748843.1:1388-1858 GCF_022355385.1 Mustela nigripes
CTGGATATCATGGCATTCATGGTCATGAAATTTCCGGGTGACTTCATGGGAAATGGACAAGTCTTACTCCCAGGGGTTTGGCCCAATCCAAAGAGTTTGGGGTCATTTTGTCGGACAGAAGAAGTCCGTTTTTTGTTGTTGTTGTTTTGTTTTGTTTTGTTTTTCAAACTCAGAGGTCCCACCAAATGAGGGATTCCAGAATAGAGCCCTTGGGAGGGGAGATTGGACATCCAGAAATTTGGTTAAAATTGGGTCCTAGGGACAGCTAGACTTGGGTTTCAGGGCGAGGGCACGGCATGTACCCCCTGAAGATCTGAAGCAATATCTCATGCATCTGAAGTCAGAGCGGAGATCAGACATTGGCTCAGCTTGGATTTTCTGTTCATGACGGTCCCTTCATAAAGGGAGCCGAATCTCGAGGCCGTGGAGGTTTTCCCACGTTGGGAGTGGTGGGATGCCCCCTCCAAGGA
>NW_026748844.1:0-1858 GCF_022355385.1 Mustela nigripes
TCTCAGAGGACCTGTGCTGTCTTCCCTCAGTAGGGCTGTGTCCTTTCACCTCTAAGACACGGAGATAAGTTTTCCCACATGAACTGTACTGCCCCCTTTCAAATTGGTTCGGTTGGATCTGCTCAGAATGACTGTCTCTGTTCCTCTCAGAGGGACTGCGTCCAATCTTTTAGAGGTTCTACAGTGTGTTCTCTCTGAGGAACTGCGACCACTCCTCTCAGAGGGCCTCTGCTGTATTCTCTCAATAGGGTTTGTCCTCTCACACCAAGTGTACCGGTCCCTTTCAGACTGGTTCTGTTGGTTCTGCTCAGAATGATGGTCTCTGTTTCTTTCCGAGGGACTGCGTCCATTTCTTTCAGAGGGACTACAGTGAGTTCTATCTGAGGAACTGCGACCGCTCCTCTTAGAGGACCTGTGCTGTCTTCACACAGTAGCGCTGTGTCCTCTCACCTCCAAGAAACGGAGATAGGTTTTCCCCAATTAACTATACAGGCCCCTTTCAAAATCGTTCTGTAGGCCTTGCTCAGAATGACTGTGTCTGTTCCTCTCAAAGGGACTGCTACCATTTCTTTCAGACGGACTACAGTGAGTTCTATCTGAGGAACTGCGCCCACTCCTCGCAGAGGGCCTGTGCTGTCTTCTCTCAATAGGGCTGTGTCCTCTCACCTCCTAAAAACGGAGATAGGTTTTCCCACATGAACTGTACTGGCCCCTTTCAAATTGGTTCTGTTGGCTCTGCTAAGAATGACTGTGTCTATTGCTCTCAGACGGACCGTATCCATTTCTTTAAGAGGTACTACAGTCATTTCTCTCTGAGGAATGGTGACCACTCCTCTCAGAGCGCCTGTGCTGTCTTCCTTCAGTAGGGCTGTGTCCTCTCACCTCAAAGACACAGAGTTAAGGTTTCCCACATGGACTGTATTGGCCCCTTTCAAATTGGTTCTGTTGGCTCTGCTCAGAATGACTGTGTACGTTCCTCTCAGAGGGACTGCGTCCATTTCTTTCAATTGGAATGCAGGGAGTTCTATCTGAGGACCTGCGACCACTCCTCTCAGAGGACCTGTGCTGTGTTCCCTCAGTAGGGCTGTGTCCTTTCACCTCCAAGACACGGAGATAAGTGTTCCCACATGCACTGTACTGGCCCCTTTCAAATTGGTTCTGTTGGCTCTTCTCAGAATGACTGTGTCTATACCTCTCAGAGGGACTGCGTCCTTTCTTTCAGACGGACTACAGTGAGTTCTATTGAGGAATTGCACCAACTCCTCTTTGAGAACCTGTGCTGTCTTTCTCAGTAGGGCTATGTCCTTTCACCTCCAACAGACGGAGATAGGCTTTCCCACTTGAACTGTACTGGCCCCTTTCAAATTGGTTCTGTTGGCTCTGCTCAGAATGACTGTCTCTGTTCCTCTCAGAGGGACTGCATCCAATCTTTCAGAGGGACTACAGTGAGTTCTCTCTGAGGAACTGCGACCACTCCTCTCAGAGGGCCTCTGCTGTCTTCTCTCAATAGGGTTGTGTCCTCTCACACCAAGTGTACCGGTCCCTTTCAGACTGGTTCTGTTGGTTCTGCTCAGAATGACTGTCTCTGTTTCTTTCAGAGGGACTGCGTCCATTTCTTTCAGAGGGACTACAGTGAGTTCTATCTGAGGACCTGCGACCACTCCTCTCAGAGGACCTGTGCTGTCTTCCCTCAGTAGGGCTGTGGACTCTCACCTCCAAAACACAGAGATAGGTTTTTCCACATGAACTGTACTGGCCCCTTTCAAATTGGTTCTGTTGGCTCTGCTCAGAATGACTATCTCTGTTCCTCTCAGAGGGACTGCGTCCATTTCTTTCTGGTGGACTACAGTGAGTTCTA
>NW_026748845.1:0-1858 GCF_022355385.1 Mustela nigripes
CCATTTGATGGACTTTTATTGGGATTTACTTTGATATTTTTTGCTTGAATGTGTCCAGTGTAGATTCTTCGAGATACCTCTGGTTTAGCACATTCCAAGCAAATGTCTCCCCTTTGGAAGAATAATTTATCTATGTCTCATTTTCTTGAAACTAGTTTGTCCCCCTACGTGGGTTCCCATCTAGATTTTCTGTCCTAAACATTTCTGATTTTAGAGTTTTTTTTCTTTTTCTTTTGATATTTTCTAGTTAATTAATTTATTTTTTCTATATCCTCAAATAACTTCTTCTATTGCTATCATGGTACTGTAAGTATAGAAAGAACTTATTAAATATTGGATGACTGACTGAATGATTGATTTTCTTGTATATGACTCTTATTACTGAGGGTGAAGTCTTCCTACTATTCCAGAATTTGAGCTGCAGATGTGAGTTTCTTCCTCCTAATCCTACCTACTTTTACCCTAAAGAATAAGATGTCAGTTATTTAGATTCAAAATTATAAATGCCTAGGAAATGTATATCTTAGAGGGATTTTTTTTTTTTTTTTTGAGAGGGAGAGAGAGAATGGGAGAAGGACAGAGGGTAAGGGAGAGAGAGAATCTTAAGCAGGTTCCACACCCAGAACAGAGCCCTAGGCAGGGCTTGTTCTTACAATGCTGAAATCATGACCTGAGCCAAAATCAAGAGTGAGACACTTAACCAACTAAGCCACCCTGGCATCCCTCTTGGAGGGATTTTTAAACTCAAGATGGTTTATATATATGTTTTCATATTCTCCCTGTAGAGCCATCTCCTCAATTTTTAAAATATAAAAAAATGTAAAACACCATAATAAAATTAGATGGAATAAAGTGATGGTGAGTTAAATGATAGACCAACTCAGAAATAAGATAAATCAGATTAAGCAAAAAATATAACAACTCTGGAAAACATGATCTTTTGTTACTATCATCATTATTATTATCAAAAATGTTGAAATGCCTATTTTTACCTATCTTCCATCTTGGAAGAACAACATCTCTATATGTAAAAAAAGTCTGATATTCTTTTTCATTTTTAGGTTAGAAATATCTAAAGACCTAGAACTTGTCATTCCTTGATAGAAATATAAAATTAAGTGACAGCCCAAATAGGCCATATTCAGTATTTCCATCAAAAAAGGAAAATAGTGGGGTGCCTGTGTGGCTCGGTCATTAAGCATCGGCCTTTGACTTGGGTTGTGATCCCAGAATCCTGGGATCGAGCCCCGCATTGGGCTCCCTCCTTGGTGGAAGGCCTGCTTTTCCCTCCTCCAAGCCCTCTGCTTGTGTTCCCTCTCTCACTGTGTGTCTCTGTCAAATAAATGAATAAACCTTCAAAAAAAAAAAAAAAGAAAGAAAGAAAAGGAAAAGAGTAAATACAATTATGGGATGGTGGACTGGAGAGCCCATTAAAAGTCAAATTTTGTAAACTAATTCTACAGTGTTAGAAAATTTGTTAAAACACATGGAATTCTTTATTTTTCTTTAAATCTGATGAGCTGGCATCAGGAGATGATGTCTTCCCTTGGTGTTGTAGCTTACATCTAGGGTGAGGGGTCAAAGGATTTACCTACAATTTCAGGCTGATTCAAACCAGAGCCTGGTCCTCCTTGTAATTATGTTTTCCTATAATAGCTCAAAAGCACCTGCTCCACATTCAAGTTCATACTTAATTAAGGTAAACGGGTAGAGTGTCTGCTTCTGTTGGTGCTACGGTGCCAAAGAGTGAAAAGCCACCACCCATGGAGACCAGATTTGGTCTTTGTGGTGGAAGGCGTGTTGGCCACCATGAGAGACAGAAGTTCCCTATGGATTGGGATGTTTTAGGAACTTCTGT
>NW_026748846.1:0-1858 GCF_022355385.1 Mustela nigripes
GAAAACACCCAGCGAAGTCACTTCGGGTGCCGAAGGTATGCAGAGTCACCCCCCCCGGGGCCTGGCCGGGCATTGTGAGTGCTTGCCCCCGAATCACGAGAAGAGGCTCTCCGCGAGACGGAGTGCTGCGAGGCCAACGACTGCGGATCCTCGGCCTGCGTGGGTCCCAAACCTGGCGCTGTACCATGGGGTATGGCCCATCACGAAACCCGGGCTCGAACGCTCCCTTGCTTCCCCAGCCTTCTTCTTCCAGGGTACTTTCCATCGTAGCCTCCACATCGGAAACCCTGAGTCTAGCAGGCACAAATCTCACAACCACGCAGGCACCACTGTCGATTTCCGGTGCTTAGGACAACCCTCAGAATGAGATAAACCTGCGTGTCCAAAATGAGGTCATCCCCATATTGGGCGCCCCATCTTCCCGTATGACGGAGGCGCAGGCCGGGCGCCATCCGTCCTTCAACTCTAATCCCGGAAAGCTCCACTGTGCTGGCCCCCCAGGTGGGCCGCATCTTTTCTGTTCAATTTCCGGGCGGCCACTACATGTTCTGGGCGAGATAGCGCCCTGGGCCCTGGAGAGCAGGACGATCCGCAGGGCTGCCTAACGCCGGCCAATTCATACGAGCGTTCTGCCCAAACCAATCACGGTTTGGGCAGAACGCTCGTGAGAATTGGCCAGAAAAAGCAAGGCAAAGTCACCACGGGCGCCGCACATCGGCAGGGGCGCCCCGCCGGAGCCTGGCCCGGCATTGTGAGTGCCCCCTCCTGCACCCTGCCAAGAGGCACTCCGTGAGATGGACTGCGGCAAAGCCAACGCCTGCGGATCCTCGGCATGCGGGCGTCCCTTCTGTGGCTCTATAACTTTGGGCTGGGCCCATAAAGAAGCCCGGACTCGAACGCTCGCACGTTTCCCCAGCCTACAGCTTCCGGCGTCCTGTCCCTCGTGGCCTCCATATAGAAAACCGTGTGTCCCGCAGGCATGCATCTCACAACCACGCAGGCGCCAACAGCGACCTCCGGTGCTTCGGACAACCTTCGGAGTCAGATAAAACTGCGTTCCCACAATAAGGCCATCCCCATTCTTGGGCGCCCCAACTTCCCGAAATACGGAGGCGCATGCACAGCTGCCCTCCGTCATTCAACTCTGCTCCCGGAATGCTCCAAGGCGCCAGCGCCCCCGGGTGGGCCGCGTCTTTTCCGTGCGATTTCCGGGTGGCAGCAACATGCCCGGGTTGAGAAAGGACCCTGGTCCAAGGAGAGCCGGGTGGTCCGCAGGGGTGCCCAAGCCGGCCAATTCACACGAGTGTTCTGCCCAAACCGATCCCGGTTTGGATAGAACGCTCGTGAGAATTGGCCAGAAAACGCCCGGCGAATTCACCTCGGGCGCCGCACATCTACAGGACCGGCTCCCTGGTACCTGGCTGGGCCTAGTGAGTGCCCGCTCCCACACCCCGTCAAGAGGCACTCCGTGAGATGGACTGGGGCGAGGCCAACACCTGCGGATCCTCGGCCTATGGGCTTCCCATTCCTGGCACAATACCATGGGGCCGGGCACAACACGAAGCCCGGGCCAGAACTCTCGCTCGCTTCCCAGGCCTTCTGATTCCGTGGTCCTGTCCATCGTGGCCCCCATATCGGTATCCCTGAGTCCAGCAGACATGCATCTCCCAACCACGCAGGTGCTATCGGCGCCATCCGGCACTTCGGAAAACACTCGGAGTTTGATAAACCTGCCTTCCGAAATAAGGTCATCCCCACCCCTGGGCACCCCATCTTCCTGAAAGCCGGAGGCGCACGCCTGGCCGCCATCCGTCCTTCCACTCTGCTCCCAAACGCTCCACTTCTCTGGCGCCCCCGG
>NW_026748847.1:0-1858 GCF_022355385.1 Mustela nigripes
CATAATTCCAGTGCTTTGCCTTATTTTCTCAAATCCCTTTACCACTTTCACTGACAGAGTCAAATGTACTTTTTCTACTAGTAGCCAGCTCTTTGTCTTTTGTCAGAAAGATGCCCTTGTAAATTATTTATAATAGAGATATTAGCAATAATAATAATAATAATAATAATAAATAACAATGGAAATGCTTAAAAAGTTTTCTTTACTAATAGGGTTCTTAGACATCAATTAGAGGAACCACCTTTGGAAAGCAAATTAATCTGCAAGACATTCCCAGAATTAACAAGTCAGTCAGATACAGGGTTGTCCGCAGACTGAAAGGTGAAGCAAAAGGACTAGGTTTGGAAAATAGGTAAGGACAGTGAAAAAAATGATCGAATTTTTGGGCAAAATAAATTCTTAGGTGTCCTTTCAATGGAGTCCTGGGCATTATGTAGCAGAAACTCTGGAGATTATCTCAATCCATTGGAGTCACCCCGTTTATTAGCTTGCTATTGACAAAGTTATTTACAAACTCTAGAGCAAGAGGTTATAATGTAGAAAAGTGATGGTAATGCCCAGGATTCTTCTTAACAATAATGCAAGTTAGTGATTTTTCATTAGAAAACATAAATTCTATATCCCAAATTATGGGCCCAGAGCACTTCTGCTGCACAACTCTGCGTATATCCCAAATAACCATGTGAACTAGTTTTAATATCTGCTTCTCTTATTAAATTTGAATAAAAATTTCTGACACAAGTATTTTATAATTGTGTGATAATCATGCACTTAATTTCTTGGAGAACAAAACACACTTTAGCATAACTATATTCTTCCACAGAACCAGGCTTGATAACACACTTCTATATGTTAGAAATGATGTAATAAATGTAGAATATTGGGCACTCATTTGGTATTCTTTGCCATGTTTTGCACTATCTAAAAAGAGATCAGTGAACTTGGACTGGAGTTAGTAGACATGGAAGAAAATAAAATATTACAAGGAAGAATCCTCTGTGGTCCACAACTAAACGGGCTGGTATTCCCATCATTTGGATCCCTGTAGCTTTACAAAAGTCAATTAAATTTTTGTATCTCCGATTAAAGTTGATTTCCCAGTACTTTTTCAAATATCTCTTGTATTGTTTACCAGAAAAAAAAGGGATTTTGCACATGTATCTGCCTTTGTCTCTGGTCATGATCTCAGTCAGGAACCTGAGATCGAGCTCCATATCGGGCTTCCTGCTCATTAGGGAGTATACTTCTCAGTCTCCCTCTGCAGCTACCTCCCCCTGCTCCACTCATGCTCTCTCTCTCAAATAAATAAATACAATCTTTAATTTTTTAATTACAAATCAGATAAATAAAATAAAATAAAAAGCCTGGTCTTACTGCCCCATTTAGCTCCTTTTTTTTTTTTTTGAGTTGTATTTAAAGCAGCGTGAGAGAATATGAGGATCTCAAACTTAAAAAAAAAAAGGAAAAAATAGAGTTTTGTTAGAATTTAAGATCTTGTCTGCTAGAGAAAAACGTTGGCTTTGTTAACATGTGAAAATTAACAAAAGAGAATAAGATAGAATTCTAATAATTTTTGTAGAAATTAAAATTTTCCTCCAACCCAATTACATACAGACCCATTAAGTAAATTCATTCCAATGTCCCAAACCAACCTTTTCTAATAGTAATGCATCTGTGTAAACAGGGTCACCCCAAGGAATAAATAAATATTTTATATTTTTCCTGTCTCTTCCACAGTCACATCTGGGTATATTGGTAGCAAGCCAATTATCTATCTTATAAGACATGATATCATAAGGAAGGGTATTCTGTCCATTTGGAACAACTGAAAATCATTGTAATTTTATCTTGGTGCAGT
>NW_026748848.1:0-1858 GCF_022355385.1 Mustela nigripes
ACTCTGCTTATATCCCAAATAACCATGTGAACTAGTTTTAATATCTGCTTCTCTTATTAATTTTTGAATAAAAATTTCTGACACAAGTATTTTATAATTGTGTGATAATCATGCATTTAATTTCTTGGAGAACAAAACACACTTTAGCATAACTAGGTTCGTTCACAGAACCAGCCTTGATAACACACTTCTATATATTAGAAATGATGTAATAAATGTAGAATATTGGGCACTCGTTTGGTATTCTTTGCCATGTTTTGCAATATCTAAAAAGAGATCAGTGAACTTGGACTGGAGTTAGTAGACATGGAAGAAAATAAAATATTACAGAGAAGAATACTCTGTGGTCCACAACCTAAACGGGCTGGGATTCCCATCATTTGGATCCAATTTAGCTTTACAAAAGTCCATTAAATTTTTGTATCTCCGATTAAAGTTGATTCCCCAGAACTTTTTTAAACATCTCTTGTAAAGTATTGTTTCCCTAAAAAATAGGGATTTTGCACATGTATCTGCCTTTGTCTCTGGTCATGATCTCAGTCAGGATCTTGGGATCGAGCCCCATATCGGGCTTCCTGCTCATTAGGGAGTATACTTCTCAGGCTCTCTCTGCCGCTACATCCCCCTGCCCCACTCATGCTCTCTCTCTCTCTCTCTCAAATAAATAAATACAATCTTTAATTTTTTAATTAAAAATAAGATAAATAAAATAAAATAAAAAGTCTGGTCTTACTGCCCCATTTAGCTCCTTTTTTTTTTTTGAGTTGTATTAAAGCAGCATGAGAGAACATGAGGCTCTCAAACTTAAAAAAAAAAGGACAAAATTGAGTTTTGTTAGGATTTAAGATCTTGTCTGCTAGACAAAAACGTTGGCTTTGTTAACATGTGAAAAATAACAAAAGAGAATAAGATAGAATTCTAATAATTTTTGTAGAAATTAAAAATTTCCTCCAACCCAATTACATAGAGTCTTAAGACTCTGAACCAACACCAGAAAACACTCTCTGTAGTCTTCTTGTTAAATGAAAAAATAGGGTTAAACCACTTTTGACAGTCTACTACCTACAGCAAAATGTAAATCTTAATTGAAATATGTCCTCTCAGCTGTGCTTAAGCAACTGAGTCCTGAGCTTTTCAGGTTTTCAGTCTAAAAGAGTACACCTCTGGTGCTCTGAAAGGGAAGAGAAAGGACACCCTGTTCTCCATATAAATTAAAGAAGAGAAATCTGTGCATTTAAGTGGGCCATATAAAATTTATCAAGCAGTTATCTCCTAACTCTTTCCTATCCAAATTACCTGATATGCTGTCCCTACTCCTTTATTCCACGTTACTGCCTTTTCCAGGATTCTGTATCACATCACAATATGTCTTCTGTTATTTCCTTCTTGCAAGCTAGTTTTGTGTTCTAATCTAAAAAAATCAACAATCATTGTGTATTTCAATTCCCATTTTCCTCAAATGCATTGATTCTTCTTATCTATTACTCTTTTCTCATACTCAGTGTCTTTGTCTTTATGGGGTTTGTACTTTGCTTTTCCCCATATTTTACTTCCATTATATAATCAAATCTAATAACTTCTAGAGAAAGTTAAAAATTCCTGCATAGCCACACGTGAACACAAAGTCCCTGATTTTTAGCAAACCTATAAGATAGTCAGACATCCATTCAATTTCTTTTTTTTAAGATTTTATTTATTTATTTGACAGAGAGAGATGGCAAGCAGGCAGAGAGGCAGGCAGAGAGAGAGGAGGGAGCAGGCTCCCTGCTCAGCAGGGAGCCTGATTTGGGGCTCAGTCCCAGGACCCTGGGATCATGACCTGAGCCGAAGACAGTGGCTTAACCCACTGAGCCACCCA
>NW_026748849.1:0-558 GCF_022355385.1 Mustela nigripes
GCGCTCCAGTTTGACAATCCAGAACTACAATGCAGCACTCTGCCTGAACTCCAGAAGAAAAACATTGCCCTCTGGGGCTACACAGAAAACACAATTGAGCATCAACCTGCACGCCATTCGGCTGTACCCCAAATATATAGGCTGACCTGGGCTCTAAAGCCCTTTCTGAAACACCCTGAGCATGGACCTCCTGCCCCCACCCAGACAGATGGCCGCACACTGAGCACATCAGACCAGTCATGGCCTTAGCTCGTCATCTCTTCTCAACCTCGGTTTTCAGGCTCTAGAACCTAGACCTTACCTCCAATCACGGCCCGGGTTTGAAAATGATGCCGGAATCAGAACTTTTTCCCATGGCAAGAAACCTTGTGGTTGGCATGTTGTCCAAGGTTCAGTGTAGTTGAAACCAGTGTGTCCCAAGAGGCCCTGCCCATGCTTTCGGGCCACATTGGTCACAAACACACATTGTGTCCCTCATCCTGAGCCCAGTCCTCACGTAAGGCCTCTCAGAGGCTGGATGGAGAGACAGCATATTGGGCTTGCCATGCCCCTAGTCCA
>NW_026748849.1:658-1857 GCF_022355385.1 Mustela nigripes
TTTGGTGGGACACCTGAGGTAACAAACCTGAAAGGAGTCTTCCCATCCCACCGATTGATGAAAACCAATAGGGAACGGGCCAAATCCACAGATAGCAAGATTCGTCCATGGCCCATGAGGCCTCCGCAGCATTCCATGGCCATCGCTATACAAAATCCAGAGACAACAGCCTGAGCATGGGCCTCAGACTCGCTCATTCTTCATATCCTGAAGAATTCTTCAGATAAGAACCTACACGACACTCGAATGCAACCAAAATATATAGTCTAACCTGGGCACTAATGCACTGTCTGACACCTGAGCCCGAACCTCGTGACCAACACACAGACAACTGACCGCACACTGAGCACTTCAGACCCGCCATGGCCTTAGGTCATCATCTATTCCCTACCTCAGTTTTCAGGCTTCAGAACCTAGACCTTATCTCCAATCACTGCCCAGGGGTGACTGTGATGCAGAAATCAGAACTCTTCCTTACCCATGGTAAGAAACCTTGTGGTTGGCATGTTGTCCAACGTTCAGTGTAGGACAAACCAGCATTCACCCTGAGGCCCAGCCCATTCTTGAGTGCAACGAGGGCATAAACACGCATTGTGACCCTCAGCGTGAGTCCTGTCCTCTAGTACGTCCTCTAAGTGGCTGGACCATTAGATGTCATAATGGGCTTGACATGTCCCTAGGCCACAATATTTAACCAGATTACTGGTTGTCCAGTCGCCGCTCCCCAGGGCAATACTCTGGAATCCCTCACTTGGTGGGAGACCTGAGGTTGAAAAACAGAACAAAACAAATCAACAACAACAGAATAACGGACTTCTTCTATCTCACAGAATGACCCCAAACTTTTGGACGGGGCCAACCCCCCAGAGATTAATACTCGTCCATTTCCAATGAAGTCACCCGGAAATTTCACGACCATGTGTGACACGATATTCACATACAAAGACTTGAGCAAAAGCCTCACACTCGGCCTTTTTTCATATACCGAGAGTTCTCCTCATGGTCTGTAGATCAGTCCTGCCATACCTATGACCCGAAACATAAGCCGAGTTTGTGTTTTCAGACAACTGTCCAAACAGCCCTGGCATACACACCCTACAGGCTCAGGCCCCTGGAACCAAACATGACGACTTTGCTTGCGCTCTCCAAGGGAATTGTATGTGCCCATTCCAATGGCCACAACCCTACTAATAGATTAA
>NW_026748850.1:0-1857 GCF_022355385.1 Mustela nigripes
TCATTCTTCTCAAGTGCACACGGAACCTTCTCCAGAATAGACCACATACTGGGTCACAAATCAGGACTCAACCGATAACAAAAGACTGAGATTATTCCCTGCATGTTCTCAGATCACAATGCTTTGAAATTGGAGCTCAATCACAAGGAACTCAAACACCTGGAAGCTAAAGACCACCTTGCTTAAGAATGCTTGTATCAACCAGGAGATCAAAGAAGAACTGAAACAATTCATGGAGACCAATGAGAATGAAGACACTTTGGTCCAAAACCCATGGGATACAGCAAAGGCTGTCCTAGGGGGGGAATACATAGCCATCCAAGCCTCCCTCAAAAAAATTGAAAAATCCAGAATACACCAGCTGTCTCTACACCTTAAAGAACTGGAGAATCAACAACAAATCAAACCAACTCCACACATAAGAAGGGAAATCATCAAGATTAGAGCTGAGATCAATGAGGTAGAAACCAGAGATACAGTAGAACGTATCAATGAAACTAGAAGCTGGTTTTTTGAAAGAACCAAGAAAATTGATAAACCATTGGTCACACTAATCCAAAAGAAAAGAGAGAAAGCCCAAATTCATAAAATTATGAATGAAAGGGGAGAGATCACAACTAATGCCAAGGAAGTAAAAACAATCATCAGAAGTTATTGTCAACAGTTATATGCCAATAAGCTTAGCAACCTAGATGAAATGGATGCATTCCTGGAAAAATATAAACTACCAAAATTGAACCAGGAAGAAATCAACAACCTGAATAGACCGATATCTAATAACGAGATTGAATCAGTGGTCAAAAACCTCCCAAAAAACAAGAGCTCAGGACCTGACGGATTCCCTGGGGAATTCTACCAAACTTTCAAAGAGGAAATAACACCTATTCTCCTGAAGCTGTTTCAAAAAATTAAAGTGGAAGGAAAACTTCCAGACTCTTTCTATGAAGCCAGCATTACCCTGATCCCCAAACCAGGCAAAGGAGAATTTAGACCAATTTAGACCTACCAAAAAGGAGAATTTTAGACCAATATCACTGATGAATATGGATGCTAAGATTCACAACAAGATCCTAGCCAACAGGATCCAACAGCACATTAAAAAGATTATCCACCCTGATCAGGTGGAATTCATCCCTGGGCTACAAGGATGGTTCAACATTCGCAAATCAATCAATGTGATACAACAAATTAATATGAGAAGAGAGAAGAACCACATGGTCCTCTCAATTGATGCAGAAAGAGCATTTGACAAAATCCAGCATCCATTCCTGATTAAAACGCTTCAAAGTATAGGGATAGAGGGAACATTCCTGAACCTCATCAAATCTATCTATGAAAGACCCACAGCAAATATCATCCTCAATGGGAAAAAGCTTGCAGCCTTCCCGTTGTGATCAGGAACAAGACAAGGATGCCCACTTTCACCACTCTTATTCAACATAGTATTAGAAGTCCTAGCAACAGCAATCAGACAACAAAGAGAAATAAAAGGTATCCAAATTGGAAAACCCAAAAGACTCCACCCCCAAACTACTAGAACTCATACAGCAATTCAGCAATGTGGCAGGATACAAAGTCAATTACAGAAATCAGTGGCTTTCTTATACACTAACAATGAAAATACAGAAAGGAAAATTAGAGAATCGATTCCATTTACTATTGCACCAAGAACGATAAGATACCTGGGAATAAACCTAACCAAAGAGGTAAAGGATCTGTACTTGAGGAACTACAGAACACTCATGAAAGAAATCGAAGAAGACACAAAAATATGGAAGACCATTCCATGCTCTTGGATTGGAAGAATAAACATTGTTAAAATATCTCTACTGCCTAGAGCAATCTATACTTTTAATG
>NW_026748851.1:0-1857 GCF_022355385.1 Mustela nigripes
TTATTGTATATTATCAAATTTAATAATGAATATAATGTACTTCTTTGGACAATTTTTAAAGACCAGTCTACTCTTAAAACAAAAAAATGGAGACGCACTTCTTTAGTTCACACAAATTTCATTTTATTATATATAACCTCAGATAAATTTCAACAAATCATAATTTATTAAAATTATGTCTACTTACAAAACTCATAGAAGATTAAAACCATCAAAAATAAAAATAAACACACACACATCACCCATGTATTGGCATATCACAATTGCTGTAACAATACATTAGGCATTCCACTGTTAAGGGCTATCGAAATTTCCGTCAGTGACAAAAAGATTTGTATCCAAATGGACTGATTTTCCAGAATCCAAGAAAAAGTCTCCTAGGGTTTATTTAAAGGTAAATATTTCTTAAATACTTCTTAAAATTAGGAAATTCAGAACATATGATTAAAGAATATTTGCAGTGCAGACTATTTTCAATCCTTCCTTCAAAATGTGCCTTTGAGTACCTAATTCTGTTTTTTCTATCTAAATTGAGCTGTCCTCCAAGGAAGTTTTCCAAAATGTGTGTCTCTGTGTGATCAATGTTCTAAGACCTAACATGCTTCATTGTATTTTTACTGTGCTCTCAAATTTAATCAATAATTTGGCTTGATGTATAATACCTAGTTTCAAATATCTTTTCCATCTATGCAAACACCCAGCTGTCTCCTTTATATGCTATTACTATTGAGAATTGTGCTGTCAGCATTATTCTTGTACATTTTAGGTGATCTGTTCTTCTCTTGGGCATCATTTATGCTCTTCTCTGTTTTTGAAATTCTTAAAACTCACCATAATGTATATGAGTGGTTTTTTGTGTGTGTAGTTTTTGTTTTGTTTTGTTTCTGATTTCTCAAGTTTGGCATCATTTTAAGTCTGGTATCTTTTATCTTTCTTTAATTCTCCAAAATTTATCTCAGTACTTATTTAAATATTTTCTTTATTTTTTTTTTCTCTTCTGCTGCACTTGGGCAGAAGTCATTAATTTGTTTGTTTGTTTGTTTTTCCCAACTCATTTATTCATTTTACAGCTATATTCATCTTAGTCTCCATTTATTGTATTCTTTATTTCAACAATTTTCATTAATTTATATTCACATTATAGTATCTTTCTTTTCCTTGTATATGTATATCATTATTTTATCATATACTTTTAAGCTATTTTAAAAAATATTTTATTTATTTATTTGACAGTGAGAGATCACAAGTAGGCAGAGAGGTGGGCAGAGAGAGGGGAAGGGAAGCATGCTACCTGCTGAGCAGAAATCCCGATGTGGGGCTTGATCCCAGGACCCTGAGATCATGACCTGAACCGAAGGCAGCGGCTTAACCCACTGAGCCAACCAGCCGCCCCTTTTAAGCTAATTTTTTCTAAAGATTTTATTTATTAATTTGACAGAGAGAGATCACAGGTCGGTAGAGAGGCAGGTAGACAGAGAGGAGGAAAGCAGGTTCCCTGCTGAGCAGAGAGTCCGATGTGGGACTCGATCCCAGGACTCTGAGATCATGACCTGAGCCGAAGGCAGCGGTTTAACCCACTGAGCCACCCAGGCGCCCTAAGCTATTTTTTAAAAGTACACTCATTCTTTTTTTTTTTTTTAAAGATTTTCTTTATTTATTTATTTGGCAGAGAGAGATCACATGTAGACGGAGGGCAGGCAGACAGAGAGAGAGAGAGAGAAAGAGGGAAGCAGAGAGCCTGATGCAGGACTTGATCCCAGGACCCAGAGTTCATGACCTGAGCTGAAGTCAGTGGCTTAATCCACTGTGACACCTAGGCGCCCCTAAGCTATTTTTTTAATTCCTGTTCCAATAACA
>NW_026748852.1:0-1857 GCF_022355385.1 Mustela nigripes
ATTTAATAAGCGCCCTCTTACAGAATTCATTAACTATTCAAATCTCTCTACAAAAAAAAAGCAAGAACTGCAATCACAGCTAGACTTTAAATTTTGTGATTCAAAAGAGAGGCCCCACCAAAGTATTGATAGGGCTGAACACAGATGCCATCTTCTGATTTACACTCCAGAGCACTCTTCAATGGATGCATAAATGCTGCATCTATTGATACAATGTGCATCTGTCCCTCCTTGGGACTGAACTGAAACTAAATCAGTTCACACTGCTCTCTTAATAGCTCTAAAATTATAATGGCTATTTAATCACTACTAAATCAGGCTTGGCCTTGATGTCTTGGCAAGTTTATTTCATTAGAAATATATTGCGGGGCGCCTGGGTGGCTCAGTGGGTTAAGCCGCTGCCTTCGGCTCAGGTCATGATCTCAGGGTCGAGTCCCGCATCGGGCTCTCTGCTCAGCAGGGAGCCTGCTTCCTCCTCTCTCTCTGCCTTCCTCTCTGCCTACTTGTGATCTCTCTCTGTCGAATAAATAAATAAAATCTTTAAAAAAAAATAAATTAATTAATTAAAAAAAAAATAAGAAATATATTGCGTTTCTTTCTCTACTTTTCCCTCTCTTCTTGCCAAACATCTCTTTTTAAAACAATAATATGCAAAGTATCATTTTAAAAATAAAATTATAACCACAGTGTAAGGCAAATAAGATTATATTTAAGTATCTTTTTCCATTAAAAAGAAGAATGCTGGGGTGCCTGGGTGGCTCAGTGGGTTAAAGCCTCTGCCTTCGGCTCAGGTCATGATCCCAGGATCCTGGGAATCGAGCCCCGCATCAGGCTGTCTGCTCGGCAGAGAGCCTGCTTCCTCCTCTCTCTCTCTCTGCCTGCCTCTCTGCCTACTTGTGATCTCTGTCTGTCAAATAAATAAATAAAATAAAATCTTAAAAAAAAAAAAGAAGAATGCTATCATTCAGCATCATAAAAATATGACAAATCAGGAAAATCTCTACCCCAAGCTCAAATTCCCTCGTGCATCGCAGATTGACTTCACTAATAGACAATATGTAAATGATGAAACAAAAATACATCTCACATTTGTGTTTAAATTATTTCAAATTTGTGTTTAAATTATTTCAAATTTCTGCCCTAAAAACACACTACATTGCTACCAGTTTTAATCATATTCTTAAAGCCAGTTTAGAGAAAGCATTTCCAATAGTCTAATAAAGAAAAGTGAAAACTGTGTTTTGATTGTGTTTTGTTTTTTAATAATTTTACTTACTTATTTGACACAGAGCGAGAGAGATCACAAGTAGGCAGAGAGGCCAGCAGAGAGAGAGGAGGAAGCAGGCTCCCCGCTGAGCAGAGAGCCCGATGCGGGGCTCTATCCCAGGACCCCGAGATCATGACCAGATCTGAAGGCAGAGGCTTATTAACCCACTGAGCCACCCAGGCGCCCCTTGATTGTGCTTTTTTGATACCTAGTTAGGAATGCTGAATGATATGCGTATGACAACAATTTATTTAAGATTTTGTTTATTTATTTATTTATGAGAGATGGAGAAAGCATGTGCTTGAGTGGGGGGAAGAGAAGCGGGAAGGAACAAACAGACTCCACACTGAGCGGGGAGCCACCCAGATGCCCCGACAACAGTTTATTTTAAAATTAAGTGATATTTTAGGGATGCCTGGGTGGCTCAGTTGGTTAAGGGGCTGCTTTTGGCTCAGGTCGTGGTCCCTGGTTCCTGGGATCTAGTCCCACAAAGGGCTCCTTGCTCGGAGGGAAGCCTGTTTCCCCTCTGCCTGCTGATCCCCCTGCTTGTGCTCTCTCTCTCACAAATAAAATCTTTTTTTTTTTTTTAA
>NW_026748853.1:0-1857 GCF_022355385.1 Mustela nigripes
TGGAATCTGTCATTTGGTGGGACACCTGACGTGAAAATCAAAACAAATCAAATCAACAACAACAGAACAATGGACTTCTTCCATCCCACAGAATGACCCCAAACTCTTTGGACTCGTCCATTTCCCATGAAGTCACCCGGAAATTTCACGACCATGACTGACACGATATCCAGAGACAAAAACTTGAGCAAGAGCCTCACACTCGCCCTTTTTTCATATCCCGAAGTGTTTTCCTCATGGTCTGTAGATCAGTCCTGCCATACCTTTGACCCGAAACATAAGCCAAGTTTTTGTTTTCAGACAACTGTCCAAAGAGCCCTGGCCTACACACCCTACAGGCTCAGGCTCCTGGAGCCAAACCTGACGACTGTGCTTGCCCTCTCCAAGGGAATTGTGTGTGCCCATTCCAATGGCCACAACCCTATTAATAGGATAATCCTCCAAAGTCCCTGAGGCCATCCCAATAGTTGTGGCTTCCCAGGACAAACAGGCGCAATCTGGGCCCATCTGAGCACCTACCGGCACTCAGACCCCTAGACTGATGTCCCCAGAGTTAAAAAGGAATGAACAGGCCCCTACGCACCTAACGGATCCATTGCTTTAGATTCCAGGCATCTCTCCTCAGAGGCCTTGATTTCCATAACAGCATATGGCTGTTTCTTGACTCACTCATCAGAACAAATCTCATCTACACATGGGCAACTTGCACGATGGAGCTGTGTGAAGCCTCTCTTTAGGAGAACCCTTCAGGGCCCGAGTGCCACCACTTCATTCCAAGGTCTCCATACACACAAAATCATATTAGGACACATCCACGGGAGTGTCCATTTCAACTCAGCCTACTTGGTTGCTCCCCCAGATCCAGCAGATCTAACCTGTCTTGTTGCTTGGAGACAATTGGAATGCGAGGTGGGCTACCAAGCCATCCATCATTAGAACCCTGCTCAGAATCCTTGTCCTGGAGCCAACCAACAGGTCTCAATTGTCCTGCAGAAGAATCTTTGCAGTTGGGAGCTTCTCAAAACTCCCATCGTGGGAAAACACCCATGGCCTCGTGATCCACCCCCCCTTCCAGGAGGGGCCATCAGGGACAGTATGTTAATCCAGAGCGATCGTCTGATCCTCGCCCTGACTTCAGATGCACGAGATCTCGATTCAGGTCTCTAGATTGTGCCTGCCATATCCTCACCCAGAAATCTAGGCCTAGCTTGGGTTCTCAGACGTCCGTCCTCAGACTACTAGACCACAAGCACTCCAGTTTGGCAATCCAGATCCAGAATGCAGCACTCTGCCTGCCCTACAGAAGAAAAACATTGCCCTCTGGGTATACGCAGGAACCCCAAATGAGGATCAACATGCACGCCATTCGGCTGTACCCCAAATATATAGGCTGACCTGGGCACTAATGCCCTATCTGCGACAGCCTGAGCCTGGACATCCTGGCCCCACCCAGACCGCTGGCCGCACACTGAGCACATCGGACCCGCCATGGCCTTAGGTCGTCATCTCTTCTCAACCTCGATTTTCAGGCTTCAGAACCTAGACCTTGTCTCCAATCACGGCCCGGGTGTGAAAATGATGCAGACATCAGAACTCTTTCCCCATGGCAAGAAACCTTGTGGTTGGCATGTTGTCCAAGGTTCAGTATACTTGAAACCAGTGGCCCATGAGGCCCCGCCCATGCTTGCGGTCCACATTGGTCACAAACACACATTGTGACCCTCAGCCTGAGCCCAGTCCTCAGGTATGGCCTCTCACTGGCTGTATGGAGAGAAAGCATATTGGGCTTTCCTCGCCTCGGCCTAAATTTTTAACCATAGTTCGGGTTGTCCCTTCACTCTTCCCCAGGGCTCTGCT
>NW_026748854.1:0-1856 GCF_022355385.1 Mustela nigripes
CATCCCTGAGGCCATCCCAATATTTGTGGCTTCCCAGGACAAACAGGGGCAATCTTGGACCATCTGAGCACCTACCTGCACTCAGACCCGTAGACTGATGTACCCAGAAGTAAAAAGGAACGAACAGGCCCCTAGGCACCTATCGGATCCATAGCTTTGGTTTCCAGGCATCTCTCCTCAGAGGCCTGGGTTTCAATAACAGCATATGGCTGTTTCTTGACACACCCATCAGAACAAAGTTCATCTACACATGGGAAACTTGCACGATGGAGCTGTGTGAAAGCATCTCTTTAGCAGAACCCTTCAGTGCCCCAGTTCTACCGCTTCATTCCAAGGTCTCCATAGACACAAAATCATATTAGGACACATTCACGGGAGAGTCCATTTCAACTCAGCCTCCTCAGTTGCTCCCCCAGATTCAGCAGATCTAACCTGTCTTGTTGCTTGGAGACAATTGGAATGCGAGGTGGGCTACCCAGCCATCCATCCTTAGAACCCTGCTCGGAATCGTTTTCCTGGAGCCAACCAACAAGTCTCAATTGTCCTGCAGAAGAACCTTTGCAGTTGGGAGCTTCTCAGAACTCCGATCGTGGGAAAACCCCCGTGGCCTCGTGGTCGACCCCGCCCCCCCTTCAAGAAGGGGCCATCAGGGACAGAATGTCCAACCTGAGCGATCGTCTCATCCTCGCCCTGACGTCAGATGCACGAAATCTCGATTCAGGTCCCACACAGAAACGTAGGCCTAGCTTGGGTTCTCAGACTTCCGTCCTCAGACTACTGGCCCAGAAGCCCTACAGTTTGGCAATCCAGAACTTCAATGCAGCACTCTGCCTGTTCTCCATATTAAAAACATTGCCCTCTGGGGCTACCCAGAAACCCCAAATGAGGATCAACCTGCACGCCATTCGGCTGTACCCCAAATATATAGGCTGACTTGGGCACTATGCCCTTTCTAAGACAGCCTGAGTCTGGACATCCTGGAGCCACCCAGACAGCTGGCCGCACACTGAGCACATCGATTCCGCCATGGCCTTAAGTCGTCATCTCTTCTCAATCCTGGATTTCAGGCTTCAGAACCTAGACCTTATCTTCAAGCACGGCCCGGGTATGAAAATGATGCAGAAATCAGAAGTCTTTCCCAGAAGTCTTTCCCCATGGCAAGAGACCTTGTGCTTGGCATGTTGTCCAAGGTTCAGTGTAGTTGAAACCAGTGTGACCCATGAGTCCCCGCCCATGCTTACGGGCCACATTGGTCACAAACACACATTGTGACCCTCAGCAGGAGCCCAGTCCTCAGGTAAGGCCTCTCAGTGGCTGGATGGAGAGACAGCATATTGGGCTTGCCATGCCCCTAGGCCCCTATTTTTAATCATAGTTTGGGTTGTCCCTTCACTCTTCCCCAGGGCTCTGATTTGGAATTCCTCTTTTGATGGGACACCTGAGGTAACAAACCTTAAAGGAGTCCTCCCATTCCACAGATTGACGAAAAACAATTGGCATCGTGCCAAGTCCACAGAGAGCAATATTCGTCCATGGCCCCCGAGGCCTCCCCAACATTCCACGGCCATCTCTGATACAAAATCCAGAGACAAAAGCCTGAGCATGCGCCTCAGACTCGCTCATTCTTCATATCCTGAAGAGTTCTTCAGATAAGAATCTACAGGGCACTCGAATGCACCCAAAATATATAGTATAACCTGGGCACTAATGCACTGTCTGACAACCTGAGCCCGGACCTCGTGACCAACACCCAGACAGGTGACCGCACACTGAGCACATCAGACCCGCCATGGCCTTAGGTCATCATCTCTTCCCTACCTAAGTTTTCAGGCTTCAGAACCTAGACCTTATCTCCA
>NW_026748855.1:0-1856 GCF_022355385.1 Mustela nigripes
CTTATGTATTTATTCTCTTCAAAGCACAATTCTCATATGAAATTATTGTGCTTATTAATTTCTTTGGAGACCAACTGCCCACTTTCCCTAATTAGAATGAAAACTCCAGGGACCCCGCGTGTCATGTTCCCTGTGCTGTGTCGCAGGCAACACATAAATCATTAGTAATATATTACTGAAATGAAGGAACATTTATCTATTTGACACACTGGAGCAGATAGGCATTTAAAGGTGAATGGCAGGAATAATTGATGACAAAATTAGATATCACAGGATTCAAAAATTTTAAGTCTCTGCTGCAAACCTAACAGCAACACTTTTCAAACTTGGATGACTACCGGAATCAAATGAAGAAATTACTCAGAGGGCAAACACTTCCCATCTCACCTCCCTGGTGTCAATTCAGCGGAGCTAGGGTGGGCCTGGAATCTAGAGGTTTAGTGTGCAGTCCCTGGCGATTTTGATGAACAGGTCCATGGACCACAATTGGAAAAATCCTGACCTAAATAGGTCACAGTTGTGTATCATTCATTCACTGTCTACCATGCAGAATTAGGTGATTTCTGGATTGTCACAATTCATATAATTATTTAAAAGTGCCCTGGTATTTCTTTCCCACCTAAGGACACAGATTGCTTTCCCAGATGGGATCACACTTAACACTCCGCAACATTCTTGGGTGGTCAGCAGGGTTGGGTGTTGTTATCCTACTGTATAGATGAGGCAGTATATTATTCCCAGGTATCTTATGGTTCTTAGTGCTATAGTAAATGGAATCGATTCTCTAATTTCCCTTTCTGTATTTCCTTTATTAGTGTATATGAAAGCCACTGATTTCTGTACAGTGACTTTGAATCCTGCCACGTTGCTGAATTGTATGAGTTCTAGTAGTTTGGGGGTGGATTTTTTGAGTTTTCCACATAAAGAATCATGTCATCTGCAAAGAGACAGAGTTTGAATTCTTCATTACCAATTTAGATACGTTTTATTTCTCTTTGTTTTCTAATTGCTGTTGCTAGGACTTCTAATACTATGTTGAACAAGAGTGGTGAGAGTGGGCATCGTTGTCGTGTTCCTGATGTCAACAGGAAGGTTGCAAAATTTTCCCATTGAGGATGATATTTGCCCTGGGTCTTTCATAGATAGATTTGATGAAGTTCAGGAATGTTCCCTCTATCCCTATACTTTGAAGTGTGTTAATCAGGAACAGATGCTGGATTTTGTCAAATGCTTTTTCTGCATCAATTGAGAAGACCATGTGGTTCTTCTCTCTTCTCTTATTAATTTGTTCTATCACATTGATTGATTTGCGAATGTTGAACCATCCTTGTAGCCCAGGGATGAATCCCACCTGGTCAGGGTAGATGATCTTTTTAATGTGCTGATGAGACAGTATATTAAACATGAATTTTTATTTATATTCTTTGACGTCTGAGACCTTGTTGCCTCTGGAACGACTTTCTCTCCTAGGGATAACTGATCGCTCTAAATAGTAAACAATGGGACCATAGGCCAAGCAACGATCCTGGGCCCCACTCCCATCCCCACCTCCTCTGCTGGGATCTCAAACTCATCACCAATATCCCCCTGCCCGAATCACCACATGGCCACAAACTGGATGACGAGGGACAAAACGTCATGTCCCAGAACCCACTGAAATAATCCCAAACAACTAATCCCATGCTTACCCTGCCTGGCCTCTTCCTTCTTAGAAAAACCCCAGTGAAAATTCTTGCCCTTTCATTTCTTTTTCTCTCTCTGTCCCCGAGGAAACCTGGTGCTTCCCCATGGGGTTGGGCTCTGTGAGGTATGGCATGACCCTTCCTCTTAGGAAAGGTGAATTACAAACTATACTG
>NW_026748856.1:0-1856 GCF_022355385.1 Mustela nigripes
AAAAAAAAAAAAAAAAAAGACAAATGAGAGAGAAATACTGATCCAGAAAGTGCCATTTTGTAGGCCAGTTCTGAAATTTGATTAAACTTATTCTGGTTCACAAATATGGGATATATAATACTTGATATTTATAAATTTGTTCCCCCTGCCAAAATGTTACTTATAACTTAAAACAGTTAATTTATCTCTAAATTCCTGAATTTGGTCGAAGCCTCCTAAAAGGAACGATGAACAAATACTGACATTTCCTGTTTTAAGGGGATTTGAAGCTTAAAAGCCAGTCTAAAAATAAAGATAATAAAATTAAAAAAAAAAAAAAACACAACCACTTGTGAAAGCAAATACTGCAAAACTTTGGAAGTTAAAATTGGCCCTTCCTTATATGAGAAAGCAAATGCATGGGAAGGAGATATGAGCACAACTAGGTAAGTATTTTTTACTTGAAAAGTAAAATGCCTTTTAATTATATTCTGTGGTGACAGAGGATTTGCTCTAGGAAAAGGCCTGCATTTGTGATTAGAAATTCAGAGTAGACTTTTGGCAGACATTTTACCTCAAACTGCCCCTTTGTCAGAAATCAGTAACATGAGACATGGTTATTTAGAAATGCAGAGGCAGTTATTAAGAATAATTGTCTCCAGCCTCTGTAACTAGTCCTTCCCTGTTAGCCCCTCCTGAAATACTACAACTACAGCTTTTATATATCTGTAGCATTATGAAGACTGTTTAGCCCTAAAAAAAAATTTTTTTTGGTAGAAGGACTAAGCTATAATTGATACTTCTTATTCATGAATTCCATATTTACAAATACACCTACTGGTTAAAGTTATCTATTACCCCACAATTGTAATGACGGGTACTTTTGAAGTTCGTGAATGGGCACAGAACAAAACACTTGAGTCGCTCAGTGCAGCACATTCCCAGCTCAAGTCAAATGGGGACCCTGCCTTGCTTGAGCTCTCATGCTGTAAACAAGTATCCTTTCATAGTCTAATTAGTTTTTTGCATTTTTGTGCTTTATGTTGGTGATTTAGCCTTTTAAAATGACCCCCAAGTATAGTGCTAAAATGCTGTCCAGTGTTCCTAATAAGAGCAACAAGGCTAGGATGCACTTTACAGAAAAAATGCGTTTAGTGAAGTTTTGTTGAGGCATGGCTTGTGGGCCATGAGTTCAGTGATTATAAATGAACAATATGCATTAAAGAGTCTTTAAATAGAAACACATAAAACAAGACTATAGATAGGTTGACGAAAATTTTGTGACCAGAGGCTTCCAGGAACTTCACCCTGCCTATATGTCCTCTGAGAGCAATGGTCTGTTATAAGTTCAGTGTGCTGCAACTTAATAGAATGACTGTGAGCACTGAGAATGGATTATATAACTTTGCATTTTTGTTTTTGAGATACAATTCACATTTAAAACCCACTTGAAGTATGCAATTCAGTGTGTTTTTAGTATATTCAGGGCCGTGCAACCATCATCACTATCACTCGGGTTGTTTCCACTTTGGGGCTGTTACAGATAATGCAACTGTATATATTCAGGTACAAGACTGTAGAAATATTTTCATTTCTCTAAGCTCTATTACGTGGAAGGGAACTGCTGAGTCATACTATCTATGTTTAACTCACAGAGGCACAGCCAAACTTTTCCAAAGTGGCTACATTATTTTACATTACCAGTCATGTACAGGGTTCCAATTTCTGTACATCCTAAATTTCCTGATATCTCATTAAGAGGAGTACTCATCACAGGCTACTAAAAATGTGTTAAATACTTTGTCCTCCATTAACTGTCCTCAGACTGCAATTGTTTAATTCTTTATATGCTCTGTTTTATTCTCTCCATTTTACCT
>NW_026748857.1:0-1856 GCF_022355385.1 Mustela nigripes
TTTGTGCTTTTGACTTCTTACTGCAAAGAAACTAAGAGTATTTAAATCTGTTGGTAAATTTGTTTTCCACTTAACTGATTCATAAATTTTCCACCTGAATAATTCTGTTGTAGCAGTTCACAATTGGTTAATACTTAGTCTTCACTAGAGATTAAGGGGTTTCTAAGAGTATCAAATTCTGCTTAGTGTAACTAAGACTGATGGAAATAAGGGAAACTCTACAGGAAAGTAGATGATATGTAAGAAAGATTTAAAGAAGGGAAATGCATTTTATTAAAGATATAAGTTAATTTTTGTCCTAAATGAGATGGTTGTTTGGAAGGAAATGGCTTGGGACAAAACCTGAATGCAAAGGAAGGTTGTAGAAGGTTTGTGAACAGAAATCTTCACAAAAGAAATTTTAGATATAATCAGGACAGACTAAAAAAAGAAAGAAAAACAGCCTCCAAGGTAATTTAGCACTCTCCTGACCTGCCTCCACACATATTATACTTCCTAGTATAAGGGCCATTTGGCCTTGAGAGATTAAGGAAACAGCCCAACCTTGAGGGACTGCGAAAATACCCTGTTACCATCCTCCATTGCCTGTAACCATAGAAACTCAATCTTATCTGTAAAGAGTGAAAGGGGAGACTGATCACCTCCCATTAGCCAGAGATGCCCAGAAGGGGAGGGTATCCAACCTGTTTGAATCTGAAGAGTGCCTGACTGTGTGAATGTGTCTGTATGGCTCCACCACTTCGGCTACGGAGTCTGAGTGGGCTGCACCTGGAGTCTCGCGGGGCGTCATATGGCATAACGGACATCTACTCCACGGAGTAGCCTGGTCCGTGGTTTATACGGACAGGCCTTAGCTAAGACGCTCCTAAATTCCCATGAGGGATGGGAACAGGACAGCAGGGGAAAGATCCCCCTCCTTTGTCTGCGACATCATTCATGATGGGAGGGAAACCCAGGAAACTCCTATCTTAAGACTGCACACTTAGAAATAAAATAAAAAAGGGAAAGACACTGGTATAAAAAGCTGTTTTCTTTCTGTTTAAAAGGGGCAAAGTTTTCTTAGCTAATTGATCTGTTAAAAAGTGTAAATGGTTTTCTCTTTGCCTGCCTGGAAAATTCAGTTCCTATGTTTTGTTTTATCAGGTGTTTAACATCCCTAATTATATTTAGGCATGTGTTTTTAAACTTTCTAAGGTTTTAGCAATTGTTGACAAGATTTAAACCAATGATAAACCTTGGGTTACATTTGGGAAAATGATATAACTATTCTAGAGATTCTATGCACTTCCTAAAGTTTCAATGTTTTGAGAGATCATCGCTTGATATTGTAATTATGGGAATGTTATATGTCACAGAAATTGTAACCTGATTTTCTTGCAGCTAAACTGTAAACTCCCATGTCTCTTAGCTCTAACCATATCCATTCTGAGTTTTTGTCATTTATAATTGTTTTAATTCTCTTGTAAAATGAGTTTTATCTTCAAGGAGATTCCTATAAAGGACTTTCAGGACAAATACAGATATTTAATATACTTGAAAATCCTAAAGCTGAAATGGGTAAGAATTTCCAAAACTAACTAAAGCTGCATTCACCAGATTTAGTAATATGGAACTAAATGAACTAAAAGATTATAATGTTGTGTCTCTTAATGTTTTGTCTTACTTTAAACATTGCTGGTTCTCTCTAATGTTTGCTCTTCCAGACTAGGGATACTTTTTCTTAAGTTATCTGTAACTTATAGAGATGTAAAAGTGCTCAAGGCATTCAAATTTTCTATCTGAACCCTCTGAAACCAAAAGGTCTCAGTAAGTATTCTTTCTTCCATGGCAATCAGTCATTTGCATAAGTTCAATAA
>NW_026748858.1:0-1856 GCF_022355385.1 Mustela nigripes
AGGTAAAATGGAGAGAATAAAACAGAGCATATAAAGAATTAAACAATTGCAGTCTGAGGACAGTTAATGGAGGACAAAGTATTTAACACATTTTTAGTAGCCTGTGATGAGTACTCCTCTTAATGAGATATCAGGAAATTTAGGATGTACAGAAATTGGAACCCTGTACATGACTGGTAATGTAAAATAATGTAGCCACTTTGGAAAAGTTTGGCTGTGCCTCTGTGAGTTAAACATAGATAGTATGACTCAGCAGTTCCCTTCCACGTAATAGAGCTTAGAGAAATGAAAATATTTCTACAGTCTTGTACCTGAATATATACAGTTGCATTATCTGTAACAGCCCCAAAGTGGAAACAACCCGAGTGATAGTGATGATGGTTGCACGGCCCTGAATATACTAAAAACACACTGAATTGCATACTTCAAGTGGGTTTTAAATGTGAATTGTATCTCAAAAACAAAAATGCAAAGTTATATAATCCATTCTCAGTGCTCACAGTCATTCTATTAAGTTGCAGCACACTGAACTTATAACAGACCATTGCTCTCAGAGGACATATAGGCAGGGTGAAGTTCCTGGAAGCCTCTGGTCACAAAATTTTCGTCAACCTATCTATAGTCTTGTTTTATGTGTTTCTATTTAAAGACTCTTTAATGCATATTGTTCATTTATAATCACTGAACTCATGGCCCACAAGCCATGCCTCAACAAAACTTCACTAAACGCATTTTTTCTGTAAAGTGCATCCTAGCCTTGTTGCTCTTATTAGGAACACTGGACAGCATTTTAGCACTATACTTGGGGGTCATTTTAAAAGGCTAAATCACCAACATAAAGCACAAAAATGCAAAAAACTAATTAGACTATGAAAGGATACTTGTTTACAGCATGAGAGCTCAAGCAAGGCAGGGTCCCCATTTGACTTGAGCTGGGAATGTGCTGCACTGAGCGACTCAAGTGTTTTGTTCTGTGCCCATTCACGAACTTCAAAAGTACCCGTCATTACAATTGTGGGGTAATAGATAACTTTAACCAGTAGGTGTATTTGTAAATATGGAATTCATGAATAAGAAGTATCAATTATAGCTTAGTCCTTCTACCAAAAAAAATTTTTTTTTAGGGCTAAACAGTCTTCATAATGCTACAGATATATAAAAGCTGTAGTTGTAGTATTTCAGGAGGGGCTAACAGGGAAGGACTAGTTACAGAGGCTGGAGACAATTATTCTTAATAACTGCCTCTGCATTTCTAAATAACCATGTCTCATGTTACTGATTTCTGACAAAGGGGCAGTTTGAGGTAAAATGTCTGCCAAAAGTCTACTCTGAATTTCTAATCACAAATGCAGGCCTTTTCCTAGAGCAAATCCTCTGTCACCACAGAATATAATTAAAAGGCATTTTACTTTTCAAGTAAAAAATACTTACCTAGTTGTGCTCATATCTCCTTCCCATGCATTTGCTTTCTCATATAAGGAAGGGCCAATTTTAACTTCCAAAGTTTTGCAGTATTTGCTTTCACAAGTGGTTGTGTTTTTTTTTTTTTTTAATTTTATTATCTTTATTTTTAGACTGGCTTTTAAGCTTCAAATCCCCTTAAAACAGGAAATGTCAGTATTTGTTCATCGTTCCTTTTAGGAGGCTTCGACCAAATTCAGGAATTTAGAGATAAATTAACTGTTTTAAGTTATAAGTAACATTTTGGCAGGGGGAACAAATTTATAAATATCAAGTATTATATATCCCATATTTGTGAACCAGAATAAGTTTAATCAAATTTCAGAACTGGCCTACAAAATGGCACTTTCTGGATCAGTATTTCTCTCTCATTTGTCTTTTTTTTTTTTTTTTTT
>NW_026748859.1:0-1856 GCF_022355385.1 Mustela nigripes
CTGATGGATTCCCTGGGGAATTCTACCAAACTTTCAAAGAAGAAATAACACCTATTATCCTGATAAAAAATTGAAGCAGAAGGAAAACTTCTGTACTATTTTCATGAGGCCAGTGTTATTCTGATCCCCAAATCAGGCAGAGACCCCACCAAAAAGGAGAATTTCAGGCCAATATCACTATTAAATATGGATGCTAAGATTCTCAATAAGATCATAGCTGATAGGATCCAACAGTACGTTAAAAATATAATCCACCAGGACCACATGGGATTTATCACAGGGTTTCAAGGGTGGTTCAACACTTACAAATCAATCAATGTGAGAAAACAAATCAATAAGAGAAGAGAGAAGAACCACATGGTCCTCTCAACTGATGCAGAAAAAGGATTTGACAAGATACAGCATTTGTTCCTGGTTGAAATGCCTCAAAGTACAGGGAAGAGGGAAAATTCCTCAACTTCATAAAATCTATCTACAAAAAACCCACAGCAAATATCATCCTCAATGGCGAAAAGCTGACTGCCTTCCCTTTAAGATCAGGAATACGACAAGGAGGCACACTCTCACCACTCTTGTTCAACATAGTGTTAGATGTCCTAGCAACAGCAATCAAACAACAAAAAAATAAAATGTATTTGAATTGGCAATAAAGAAGTCAAACTCTCTCTTCGTAGATGACGTGATACTTTACATGGAAAACCCAAAAGACTCCCCACCCCCAAACTGCTAGAACTCATAAAGCAATTCAGTAATGTGGCAGGATACAAAGATAATGTACAGAAATTAGTAGATTTCTTATACACTAACAACGAAAATACAGAAATGGAAATTAGAGAATCGATTCCATTTACTATAGCACCAAGAACCATAAGATAACTAGAAATAAACCTGACCAAAGGGGTAAAGGATCTCTACTCAATGAACTACAGAATACTCATGGAAGAAATTGAAGAAGACACAAGAAGATGGAAGACATTTCCATGCTCATGGATTGGAAGAATAAACATTTTTTTTAAAAAATTAAATATGAAATATATTTGATTTGTGTTTAGCTTTATATGTATTCAGTTTTATAATCTGGTTAACTTTTCACTGAAAAGATAAACTAGATAGGTGATGTCAGCACCTATAGGCAATATTGTTTTCAGCTCTAATTCATTCAAATAATAATAATAATAATAATAATAATATACTCACAATGTCTCTACTTGGAAGAGAAATTCCTTTTATGAAAGTTATTCTCAGAAAGCTGATTGCTTATAAATGAAGCAATTTTTCAAAGTCCTGACAAAAACATGAGTGTTGCTTCATTTAAGAACTTTGATAAGAATTGTGTGGTCTAATTATGATTATCTGATTCATGTTTTTATAAGTATGAGGCAATTACTATGACGTTATGGACAATTATTTTGGGATTGTGAACATAAATATGTACAGATCACCAGAGTCCCAGGAGGAACTCAGGAGAATGTTGCATCTTGAAAGGAAATGACTATGATCTGGTTAAATTACATTTATAGACACTGACATTGTACACCTAGAAATACTAATGCACATTAATCTTAGGCACTCAGATGATTAGCTTTTCACTATTCACTATAGTAAGAAATTATGAAAGTCCTGGTTATCTCATTGTTCAGAAGGTTTGAAAATGAAGAACATAGATATTACTCAGGTTTGGGGGTTAGAAATCGCTGTGGCAAAAGTCAGAAAATAGCCTCAGCAGCAAATTGGACAAATAGCCAATATCTCAACCTTCTCTGAAAGCTCTTCTGTACAGAAATGAGACAGTAATATGTGCATTCAAACTGATGAGGGAGCAGGAGGCTGGCTGAGGACAAAGCAAAAGCTGGCGC
>NW_026748860.1:0-1856 GCF_022355385.1 Mustela nigripes
TTTCTTTCTGAGTTTCCTTCCAAGTACTGAATCAAAGTTGTAACTAACTTGTCTCCACATTGCAGCATGCTACAACAGAACATTTAACTAAAGGCTTTGATATCACCTGGTGACACCAAAGAGGTGAGAGATTGCACAAGATCTGTGGGAAGTGAAAGCCAGACTGCCTCCAGTACCTTGATGTAAAATCAATTTTACCACATTTCCAGATGTCAGGTAACCCCCATCATGGGTGGACATGGTGACAGCATTCCCAAAGGTGACAGGAAGAACCAAAGGGACTGGGAGAAGGGAGACATTCTTCTGAAAGTAACTTTGGGAGAAGAAGTTATGTCCCAACAGACCTTTTCCTGTCTCCCTAACCAGAATTTCTCATTGCCACAGAGACACAGATCCCACATCACACATAAGATTGTGTCCACAGGCTGATACTATTGCCACATAAAATTACTCACCAACTCCCTTAGTGGACAGGGATTTGAATGATATGCTGTTCTTTAATCCATTGTTACAAAAGATACCCTGGATTTCTGCTCCATGGTTAGCCCCTAGTATAGTTTTGGGCATCAAGCTTTTCCAAAAATGCCTTAAACTTATGACATAAACATATTGCACATGTCCTTCTAGCATCTTCACAGTACTTCCTAATTTTAATTATGTTTTATCTATATTTCCATGATTGACAATGAGCTTTCAAAAACACCTATGTAAAGTAGACTGAACAGGGCAGAAACTCGCATATGATGCAAAATTATTCCTCTGCATCTTCTTCAGGTTCATGGTTGTTGTGGAAAGCATATAAATAATACATTTTCTGAGTTCCTCAGCTATATATCTAGGGGGAGAAGCAAATTTATTGTAATATCAGACACTGGAAACAATTAGACCCCCAAATAACTTCTTTTTTTTATCTTTTTACTTTATTTTATTTTATTTTAAGTAAATTAATTTATTTATTTTCAGAAAAGCAGTATTCATTATTTCTTAAAAAAATAAAATCCTGCTATGTCCATTCTTAGGACAGGTGCTAATCATTAAAACCAGTGATTCTTTTTTAAGGTTTATATTAATTGTTTCAAACACATTGTATCTTGGTAGTTTTTTTTTTTAATAGGATAGTGTTGACTCTTGCTTTCTTATCCTTTCTTTTTTTTTAATATAATTTTTTATTTTTTATAAACATATATTTTTATCCCCAGGGGTACAGGTCTGTGAATCACCAGGTTTACACACTTCACAGCACTCACCAAAGCACATACCCTCCCCAATGTCCATAATCCCACCCCCTTCTCCCAAACCCCCTCCCCCCCAGCAACCCTCAGTTTGTTTTGTGAGATTAAGAGTCACTTATGGTTTGTCTCCCTCCCAATCCCATCTTCTTTCATTTATTCTTCTCGTACCCACTTAAGCCCCCATGGTAGTTTTTACTTAAAATAGAAAGAAACATCTTTTACAACTGAAATCTCACCTCCAACAGGAATCTCTGCACTCCCACAGTACTCTTCCTGTCTCACGTTAATCAGTCACATCTTATCTTGGGTTCCAATGAGGTGTTCAGGTCTCCTCTCCATTAAACACTGGAGCAGCTCCCGTGGAGACCTGTTTATCAAGCAAAACACCAGTTTGCAGGGACACACTGTAGAGAACATCTGGATAGAACAAAACAGCAGTCAAGTTTGCAACAACAGAGGGTCCTTCCCAGAAATTGTGGGAATTCTGAAAATCTATATATGTGCATGAGACAGGAGCTTTGCATAATGGATAAGCTAGAGTAACAGATGTATTTCTCAGGAAAAGTCAGTAAATTTCTATCAGAGGATGTGCTCATTGTTCAGGAAATTTTCAGAATACCTCTG
>NW_026748861.1:0-1856 GCF_022355385.1 Mustela nigripes
GATGGAAGTGAACAGGAGTGCAGGGGCATAGGGGTTGTCAACCTGTGGGAGAAGGAAATAAATTTTTAAAATTTGGGGTTTGGTCCCTGGACCATTCAAGAATGGCAGTCTGTTAAAATATTGATGTGTGCATATGGTGTCATCTGTTCAGGATGTTCTAATAATAGCCAATCTTTGAGACTCTGAGCTTCAAGTTTAAGAGAAACATGAAATGAGAATGTGGAATTAAACTAGTCTTTTTCTTCTTTAGATCTTTGATGCCTTTTTGTCTTGACTATTCAGTTTAGTTATTGCCTTAATATTTTGCTGTGTTTTTGTGTTTTGCACATTTTGCACCATTATCTCAGGCCTGCTGGACCTGAAATTCAAGTACAAGTTGTTGAAATTTTTACATTTTTAACAGTACCTTAGAAATATATTGGAATATGGTATAATCTTACTTATTTTCTTTTTTTATGTTGCTGCGTTTATTGATGTCAGTTAGGCATTGTGGTTTATATATACATTTTTTCTTTCTTTCTTTTTTTAAAGGTTTTGTTACTTATTTATTTGACAGACAGATCACAAGTGGACAGAGAGGCAGGCAGAGAGAGAGGAAGGGAAGCAGGCTCCCTATGGTCCTAGGACCCTGGGATCATGACTTGAGCCTATGGTAGAAGCTTTAACCCACTGAGCCACCCAGGCGCCCTATATACATTTTTCTATCTATAACATGTATAAATGCATTTAGAAGAATACAAATGAAAAGTATTTGTTTCTATTATATAATTGCATATTAATTTTTTGTCTGTACATATATAATATTTCTTTTTTAAAAAAGATTATTTATTTATTTATTTATTTGACACAGATAGAGAGAGAGCAAGAGCGGGAACACAAGCAGGGCGAGAGGGAGAGGGAGAAGCAGGCTTCCCACCAAGAAGGGAGCCTGATATGGGGCTCAATTCCAGGACCCTGGGATCATGACCTGAGCTGAAGGCAGACGCCTAACGACTGAGCTACCCAAGTGCCCTTATTTCTTTTTTATTATAAGTAAGTTCAGTTAGCCAACATATAGTATGTCATTAATTTTTGATGTAGTGTTCAGTGATTCCTTAGTTGCGTATAATACCCAGTGCTCATCAGATCATGTGCCCTCCTTAATGCTATAACATTATTTTCAATGTGTATGTAGTCACAGATATTTTTCAGTGGGATTTGAAATTAAATTTTAATTTTTCATTCTATTTTTCTTCGAATTTGATCAGTATACTTGATTAAGAAATCAGCTTTCTTTTTTTTTTTTTTCCTGCATGAAATGAATGATTTTTGCTTTTACCTTTTAGGTAACAAACATACTTTTAGGGCAGCTAAGGTTTGGGAATGGGAAAAACAGCAGGGAGTTCCCAGGATGAAAGTGTTAAATCCCTGAGGTAGAGAACTCTGAAGTGACAGTTGTTAGGCACCAGCCTAGTACAAGCAGGTTTTAACATGCAAATCCTGTTTTGTTGCTCTTGTTTTCCTGGTACCCAAACAAAACCAAGATAATCATTTTCACCCTACCCACAACTGCTCAAAATGGGCCCTTAATTAATAAAGAAAATAAAAACACTTTGCATATTTGTTTTTTGAGAATCTGAGTTCTGTGAAAATACTCAGGCTAAAAGCAGGGGATAACAATATTTGTTAAGTGATGAGCATATGTCTAACATTTTACTAAATAATATCAAATACAAAAGAAAATATTAACATTTCTATGAATAGGGACCTCCAGATAGGGTACACGTAGAAGGCAGTTGATAAATGTGGCATGTTTTCTATAGGATTGGTATTGTGCAACATTTGTGGTTATGGACCTCTTAAAAATCTATTAAAAG
>NW_026748862.1:0-1855 GCF_022355385.1 Mustela nigripes
GGCAACAGGGGTAGAGGGGAAGTGCCCATCTCCTGCTAGAAGAGCTAGAGAAGACCCCTTCCGGAGAGACCACCAGGAGAGGAGAGGAATAGGTGCTGATGATTAAGTGAAGGAGCAGGAGGCTGGCTGCGTACAAAGCAAAAGCTGGCGCCTTGCACCCCCCTTCCCCCGCTCCCCTCCATATGTGTAGCATTCCTCGGGCACCCCGGACTGCCATCAAATTATAAATAGTTAACTTGCAGAAATCACAGTCCTGCAGGGTAGGAGTCTCCCTTGGTTTGCAAATGTCCTTGAGATTTACAACAAAGAAGTTACCTTATGTTTGATAGCCGGAATGTAACATTTCACCTGGAGACTCCCAATTGTCTTTATGTTAGTGCCTCATTAGAGGGAAAGTGGCCTTGGTTTGATAGTAACCAGGCCTTCAATATCCTGATAATGCTTTTTTTCGCATGCGTGGGCTAACCGGCCAGTTCTGCTTTTGTAAGATCACTTTGTCTGCTTTCGCACGCAGGTCCCCTGACCCAATCCACTGACGCCAAGTATGCCTGTTCAAACTATCAATCAATCAGCTCAGCCCCACCCGAAACTTGTTTGTATCTGTCTATAAAAATCCTGCACTGACCCAGCTCCAGACCTCTCGGTGTTATCGGCAACAAGTAGCGCAGAGGTCCAGGTTTGAACCTGCAATAAACGACCCTTGCTGCTTGGCTTTGACTCATGTCTCTGGTGGTCTTTTAAGGAGGGGTTAATATTCAGTTGGCATTACATTTGGAGGTCCCACCGAGAACTCCCCTTCAAGCCCACCAGACAACTTGTCAACGGGTCACTGCAACCGATCGGTAAGAAAGCCGGCTTTGTCTTTTGTCTCTATGTTTTTCATATGCTTTGTTCTTATGTATGTCTTGTGTGTCTTGTCCCTTCTGTGATTTTTCCTGGTTTAGAGTCCCAGGACCTGGGTTAGAGTCCCAGGACGGTGGCTGGCAAATACACCCTGGCGGATGCGCTATAGGTTTGCCAGCGGGCCGACGGGGAGACGTCCCTCGTGCCCGGCGGGAACGGCTTCTCAGAGATTGTGGGTTCGAGTCCCACCTCGGGGGCCGAGACGGTTTCTCAGAGATCGTGGGTTCGAGTCCCACCTTGGGGGCCAGGAAGGCCTCGCAGAGATCGTGGGTTCAAGTCCCACCTCGGAGGCCAACAATGTATGTCTTCATGTATGTCTCCATGTTATGTCTTTAAATGTGGATATATGTTCCTTGTACTGGTCATGAAGGTTACATTCTGTTTAACGGGAGGGTGTCTAACCCATTTGTATCTGAGGAATGCCTGACTGTATGAATGTGTTTGTGTGGCTCCACCGCCTTCGGCTACAGAGTCTGAGTGGGCTGCTCCCTGAGTCTCGCCGAGCGTCATACGGCATAACGGTCATCTACTCCATGGAGTAGCCTGGTCTGGGGTTTATACGGATAGACCTTAGCTAAGACGCTCCTAAGTTCCCGTGAGGGATGCGAGCAGGACAGCACCTGAAAGATCCCTCTCCCCTTGTCTGCAACATCGTACATATCAGGAGGGAATATAAGAGATAGGTATTAAGAGCTAAAACCAGATTCAATGAGTCAGCTAGTAAATTTCCACCTGACATATTGGATGATAATTACGTAAATAAGCCTTCTTCTAGTAAACCCAGGTTGCTGGGCCATCCCTAGCAAAGGGGACTCTGGCTTTATTTCTCTCTGTTACTCCTAATAGATGTGGGGGCTTCTCCCTCACTCACTTCCCATGTTAATGGCTATAACTGGAGCCAACTGGGGTTGGTCTAACTTGAGACAGAGACTATAAGGAATATTCCCAAGCA
>NW_026748863.1:0-1855 GCF_022355385.1 Mustela nigripes
TTTGTCTCAGCATCTGTGATTAGAAGGCAGCAAAAAGAGACTTTGGGGACACAGTTCACCCCTTCATGAAGCAGCCATTCAGCACTTTCTCCGAAGGGCTAATGCCTAATCTTCCAAAGACCATCAAGAACAAGCTTATGGTCTGTTAAAATCAGATTTTTAAAAGATTTTTATTTATTTATTTGAGAGAGAGAGAGTGAGAGAGAGAGCATGAAAGGGGAGAAGGTCAGAGGGAGAAGTGGACTCCCCATGAAGCTGGGAGCCTGATTCAGTCCTTGATCCTGGGACTCCAGAACCAAAATCAGATTGATTGACTCAATACAGTCAGGGAGGACATTCCTCAGGAGTCACAGAATGCTGGTTGCCATGAGGGAGGAGTCTTTTACAAAGTCTGGAATCTCACAGAAGGAGTCTGAAGCACGTGTATGGAAAGCAGAGGTCAGTTCTGGATTAGAAGCTCTTTCTGAGGGGAAATGAGTAGAAGCAGGGATTAACCAGGACTTGGGCTCTGCCTTATTCAGTTCAAGTTGCTACAACAAATGATGACAGACTGGGTGGCTGAAACAGCAAAGCATGTACTATTCCTTGCAGTTCTAGAGACTGAGAAGTCCAAAAGCAAGATCCTGGGAGATCTGATATCTAGCAAGAGACTGCTTCATTATCTATAGATGCCCATATTTCTGTTGTAGCCTTGCATGGATGACAGCTGGCAGAACAATCTCTCGGGTCTTTTCTCAGAAGTGCTTTTATCTCATTCAGAAGTGTTCCAATCTCATGACCTCATCACCTCTCAAAGCCCATACCTCCTGATGGCACTCCTTGAGGGTCAGGGCTTCAACATCTGAATTGGGACAAGACACAAACATTCAGTCCATTAGCAAGTGTTGTCATGAGGACAGCGTAGCTTATCAACTGGGTATCCCCAGGAATCCATGGGACTAGCAAAGCAGAATCTGGGGGTTTCACTGGTAGGAAAGCAGGAGTTCCCCAAGAGACAGTCCTCATAGCATTTTACAGAGACAGCACGACCCTTGAGAAACAATAGTTTCCGTGACCCATACACCAGCCTTTATCTATGCCTGTCCTCCCTGCTGGATTCACAGCAAGCCTACTTCTTTCTTTTCCAGTACAAATGGATTTCCACTCTCTGAATCCTGATGAATTTTTGCTCTTTTGCAGTTAGTAGGTTGTCCCTCAGGATTCTGCATGTCTGGATTTTCAATCATGGAAACTGCCAAAGGTCTAGGGACCTGCGTGGCAGAACCCGGCCTCTACCACTATTGCCCAAGGTAGGGACTCTGGTCCCTTGAGCATCCTGTGCTGCTGTCAAAGGTCTGTGTGCATTGGCTTATTGTTTTTTTTTTTAAATGTAATTGCTTATACGTGTGTTTGATCATGCTCAAGTGGCCTTTCTGTGGAAATAGTGGCCAAGCTACACCTAGAAGTCACTGAAGAAAGTTCTAAGAACTCCTGGTTGGTATGAGGCTAGAGAGAGAGAGAAAGAGAGAAAAGAAATCTGCCTCTCTGCATTTTGCAAGTCCCTGGGCAAAAATCTGTTGGCTGTGCACTCCTCACACGGAGATTCCAGGCAGGGAGGCCCTCCTGAGCCTCATCTCCCTGAGTTCCTCCTCCAGAAGCAATCCCTAGTTTGAGAGCAGGGTTAGGGAAGGAAGAGCAGCAAAGCAGGGTCCAGAAGGAAGGACTGCCACAGACCATGGAGCACCAGAGGGCCAGGCTGCTACCTTCTCACTGTTGGGGTACAAATGGGCTCAGCTCAGCAGGTTCAGGGGTGCCCTTGGCCCCTCTGGTGGGCTTTGCAGTGCCCCAAACTCAGGAAGAAAAAAGGCTGGCTCAG
>NW_026748864.1:0-1855 GCF_022355385.1 Mustela nigripes
AAAAGGCACGTGCAGGTGTGAACACACCAGGTGGGAGGTGTCTGCAGGAAATCAGGTGAGGGAGCATGGGAACTTGGTCTGGGGGTATATAAGAGAAAATAGCCTTTAATGAGTTCCACAAATTGGCACCAGCTGTAGCTTCATTACAGCACTGGAAGGGGTAGGTGGGTGTGTCCTGGAGGTTACAGAAATTACATGAGAAAAGGAAGTCTTTTTAGATCTTTTTTCCATCTAGAGGGACTCTCACCTTATTGATAGAATTCCAGAGTGTGAACGGATGGACATGAGGACATATTTGAAATGTCTGAATATGTTCTTCGACATCTTTGCAAGTGACGAGGAGACCTTGACCTTAGGAGGCCTCGGCCTTCTTTGTAACCAAAAAGATTTCACCTACAGATTTGGGTTCTCCCTTTTAAAGTCAAGAAGACAGTCCTTCCAAAGGACACCTCCTATCATTTTATGCTCTCATCATACCTCACTTGCTGGAATCTCCAAGACCCTCTGTTCCAGGTTGTGAGTATCCACTTTGGCCGGGCTGGTCTTGCCAAGAACACCACCACAGGAAATCTAGAGCCTTTAGTGCTATTAATAACATCATCTAAGACTGTCTTTGCTGCCCTCATGGCCTATTCCCACCATGACTCACTGAAGCTTTTTACACGTTATATCCATTAAGCTATAGTTCCCAAAGCTCATCTTCTCTAGTGCCATTAATTTTACGGGGACCAGGCAAACCTTAAACTTGTCCCCCTTAATTGGATCCCTGTGCCCCCACAATCTCTTTGAATACCTTTCACCATGATCCTTGAATGAGCTCTGAGACCACTGCTGTTACCTAACACTTCTTGGCACCTTGTCTGTTAGGTTCTTGGAAGAGGAGGTGGCTATGGAGGTGAGTGGGGATGGGAGTGGGAGGATTTCTCCCTTCACTTCCTTTTTTGTTTTTTCAAATAATGGGTTTTGAGGGGGAGGGAAAGGTTAACCAGTCCATTTATTTTCCATCTCCCATTGATAAAATGTTTACCACTCCCCATTGGAAGAATTTAGATCTTTCTTTAGAATCTCCAGGAAATCTCCCAAACCCAGCCCACCACCATGTGGATTCAGCCATCTTCTGATTCACCTCCAGATTGTCTCCTCCTAACTGCTCAAGCACAGGTTAAGGGCGAAATATTCAATGCCCAAGCAATTAAGTGGGGGAACACGTTTATCTAAGCAATTGCATGCAGCTCTGTATCTGCATACAGGAGGTCTCTGCCAAGCCTATCCAACCTCAGCAAAACAAGAAAAAGCCCCAGCGACCTGGGGGTATATATCATTCATTCATTCCTGTGTTCAACACTCATGGTGGACCCCACTGAGACAGTGGGAGAGCAAGGACGGGAGCAATCCTGGAAGCTGAAGTCTGAGGAGGATTTCAAATTCAAGTCAGAGATGAAAGAAACATCTGGACTGGGTCCTGAGGTACACACAGTATTCTGAACTGAGGCTAGAACCAGAGACCATTCTAATGAAAGGCCTCCGCAAGTGGGCTCTCACAGGTGGGCTCCGACTCAGTTTCCTGTATATTCATTCATGATATCGCTCTGCGGGTCAACATGCAGAACAAAACCATTTAATAAAAGTGACAATGAGGAGAGGAAAGGGACTCAAGAAGGCATGTGAATGTGGAGAGAGGAAGAGCCAGGGTGGAAAAACCCAGAATCCCTCCCTGCGCTCCTTGCTGCCAGGGAGGTCTGAGGGACTAGTTTCCACCTAGTATCCCAAGTCCAGAACAAAAGCGACGGGCCATGGCGGGAGACAACGGAAGGGGGACCTTGGCACGCAGGCATGGGGGTGCCGAACAATGGGG
>NW_026748865.1:0-1855 GCF_022355385.1 Mustela nigripes
ATGGTTATTCATCAACCATTTCCCAGACTTGGGAGCCTATGGACAGATTCAAAGCAGCTCAAATGAACAGAAGATAAGATCTTCTCCTCCTCCTCCCCTCCCCCTCCTCCTCCCCCCTCCTCCACCCTCCCCTTATTCCCCTTCCCTGATTTTTAATTATCCTTTAAAATGAAATTTAATTATCCTTTAAAAATTAAAAATTTTTAAATTATCATCTGGAGAAAGCATGCTGCTACATGGCCAGAACATATACCGAAGTTTCTTCCCACCTTCACCAAGGAGGCTTCAAGTCATTCAGCAAAGATTAGTATGAGAAAGGTTAAAGAATTAGAATAAAGATGAAAATCTAGTTATAGATAGAGGTGTATTGCCTTTAAATAAAGAGATCTAGCCAGAGTACTGTTTTGTCATCTGATTTTTTTCACATAAAAGCATATAATTTACATGTTTATATATCATTAATTGTTTCTCCATGACACTGTGTTTCTTTGGTCTTTTGTTTTTCTTATTTTTAGCTGAATAACATTCCAGTGTATGGATATAGTTCCTCTTCTTCCTCTTCCTCTTCGTCTTCTCTTCCTGTCCCTCCCCACTCCTCCTCCTCCTCCTGCTTCTTCTTCCTCCCCCTTCTTTGTCTTCTTCATCTTCTTCCTCCTCTAGCTCCTCCTCTTCTTTTGTAAGTAGGTTCCAAGCCAAGTGTGGAGTCCAGGATAGGGCCCAAACTCACAACTTTGAGCTCAAGACCTCAGCTGAGACCAAGAGTCAGACATCTAACAGACTGAGTCACCCACGTGCCCCTGGATGTATCTCTCTTAATTCTGCGAGGCTCGATTTCGTGTTTCTTAAGGAATTCTCGGTAGTCATTTTTAACAAGGCTCTTTTCTTCCTGTACTTTCCAATCCATAGCTGGAAACATTTAGGTTACCTTAATATTTTTGCTGTTATAATGAATGAAGCAATGAAATGTGTATAGTGAATTCCTAGGAAAAGTCTGTATTTATCTCCCAAGTACAAATTCTAAGAAGTGAATCAAAATCTATGTCCATTTTGAGGCTTATAGCACATGGTGCCTCTCAAGAGGTTTTGTGGACCTCCACGTGTGTGTGAGTATTGATTGATCCACAGCTTCACCAGCCTTGGAGAGCATCGCTTTAGAAAAATCTTGACTAATTTGCCAAGTAGAACGATTGTTATACTGGGGGTGGCACAATCAACGTCATTCTGAATTAACGGAAGGAAAATTAAGGTTTGAAGGCTTTTATGCATGAAGTCCCCAGATTCATAAAAGGCACAACATAAGGAAAAAACATAAGGAAACAGTTGCCAGAAATCCTATAGGTTTTGAGGGATAGAATGCACAAAAGGAATCCACTTAAGATTTGTATAACTTTAGGGGGAAACTTAGACTCTATTGGAAAAGGTAATAACAAGGACTGTTTCAACTCACTCTCACAAATAGGTGGATCGTCATCCCAGGAGACAGTCTTGCCTGAGATGGTGCATGCAATAGAGGTCTTACCAATAAGTCGGTATCTAGAGGGAAAGAAGAATGAATGTTATTTTCCCTGCTCATTTTCCTACTGAAATGGTTACTTACAAGACAGTGTATCCTGGAGAATTCAGAAGGACAATTTCCATTTGTCATAGTATATGACATGGTATATACTTTGTATATGTGTGTTTATATATACATATATGTACATATATATATTATATGACATAGTACATATATCACAATTTGTGATAGTATACTACCACTTTCCCAAATTTTATATCTTTATTCGGATGTCTTAGCTAAATGGGTCCTCTGCTCTTAATTACTTTGAGCTACATTTTAGTTTAAGCCTAACATGTT
>NW_026748866.1:0-1855 GCF_022355385.1 Mustela nigripes
CACACAGAGGCCAGAAAGCACAAGTTGGGGGAATGGCAGAGGGAGAAAGAGAAGTAGACTCCCCGCTGAGCAGGGAGGCAAATGTGTGGGACTCGATCCCAGGACCTGGGATCATGACCTGAGCTGAAGAAAGACACTTAACCGACTGAGCCACCCAGGCGCCCCCTGGCTCCAACTTCCAAAGATGGTGTATGAGATACCTTTGGTGGGAAGGAATGAAGATCAGCAACTGTCCTTGATTCTGCTTCTCAGGAAGGCATTGTGATGTGGTGCCCAGGACTTTGGAGACAGACACACGCTTGGTGCCCTCCGGCTCTGCCGCAAAAGCAACACCTTCCAGAGGGCAGCTGCAGGCACTGGGTGGCGTCACACAAGGTCAGACCCGGGAGGCACTCAGCCATGTCCCATTCCACCATCCTGCTGGGGTTTAAAAAATTACCTATATATATAAAAAAAAAGAACCAGAATAGTGGGAATGAATGAAAAATAAAAGTTTTCCTATGAAGTAGTGGTAGTTCTCTTGTAGTACTTTTTTTCTCTCTCTCTCTTTTTTTCTTTCTTTCTTGGTTTGTTTTCTGGGGAAGGGGCCTGCCATGTGGGTTTTCAGTCAATGATGTTCCCTGACAATGATGTTCCCACCTCAAGGGGGTGGGCTCTGAGGAAACTTTTTTTTTTCAGGCTTTTGTTCTCTGGCGGTTTTTTGTTTGTTCACTTTTTTTTCTCACTTTGACCGCTTTTGATGGTTTTTGTAGTTTTAGAGGAAAACAAACTGCACTCTGATCTCCCTCTCAGAGAGAAGCCTCAGTCTGACTGCAGAGCCCAAATAAGTTCCCCCTTGGCCGCTGGCAGAGCAGGTTCCAAGTCGCTGTCCCTGGGGATGGAGGATCTTTTGCTTGTACCCAAAAGCATGGCAGCAGCAGCTTTGGGCACCTCCAGACCGCTAGAGAGGTTCCAAGCAGCAATCTCACACTGAGATTTTCCCGCTGGCCCGGGCTGGGAGTGCCTGGTCTTTCTGGGTCTAAGAGCGCCCACCTTGCACGCACCAATTTCAGGGAAGGCAGAGGTTCGCACGCGGGTCTCAGGCTCTGAGAACGGGGTACAGGTCCGAGAGCACCAGTCTGGGCTCTCGCGCACCTCTCTGGGGCGAGAGTTTGGTGCAGGCTCTGAAACAAGGGCGTGTATCAAAGGGCACCGGCGGGGCCTTTATACCTCTCTCAGGGGAGTATCTCAGGCTCTATAGCAGGACTCTCGCATTCTGCTGCCTGGTGTGGCTCCCATCCCCTCACAGGAAACGGACCCCATGCATTCTCGGGTGTGCTGGCAGCTTAGGGACCAAGAGCTGGTTTCTCTGCCACACTCTCTGCCTCAGCACCACGGGAGGCTGTCCTGGGACCGGGGACTTAAGCCCCTGTCCCTAGCCGCCCCGATTCCCACAATTTCCCCCGAGATGCTTTGCTCTTTTGGAGTGCTTTCAACCAGTCTCCGAGTTAATGCTGGTCCCCAGATGCAGGGCACTCTCGCTCGTATTGGGGTATTACTTTCCAACTGGTTGCCTCTGGTAGCTCCCTCCCCCTTTTGTTTATCTTCTGATATAAGTACGCAGTTCCCACTCCGCTTTACCTGCCCACTCGCTTCTTCTCCCCCTGTAGAGATCCAGACATGTATAATTCTGATCTCAGGCTGATTTCATGGGTGATTGGAGTTCATGGGTGATTGGTAGGTAATCAGCTCATTTTGGGGTACAAGTTGAAAAGACGCCTCCTCCTACTTCCGTGCCATTTTGTCCCCCCTCTTAACTTTTTTTTTTATTTTTTTTGACAGCACAAGTAGAGGGAGAGGATGAAAGAGAAGCAGG
>NW_026748867.1:0-1855 GCF_022355385.1 Mustela nigripes
CGCATTTCCCATGAAGTTACCCGGAAATTTCACGACCATGAGTGACAAGATTCCAGAGACAAATTCTTGAGCAAGAGCCTCACACTCGCCCTTTTTTCATATCCCGAAGAGTTCTCATCGTGGTCTGTAGATCAGTCCTGCCATACCTATGACCCGAAACATAAGCCGAGCTTGTGTTTTCAGACAACTGTCCAAACAGCCCTGGCCTACACACCCTACAGGCTCCGGCCCCTGGTACCAAACTTGACGACTGTGCTTGCACTCTCCAAGGGAATTGTATGTGCCCATTCCAATGGCCACAACCCTACTGAGAGGATAAACCTCCAATGTCCCTGAGGCCATCCCAATATTTGTGGCTTCCCAGGACAAACAGGGGTAATCTGGGCCCATCTGAGCACCTACCCTCAGTTAGACCCGTAGACTGATGTCCCCAGAGGTAAAAAGGAACAAACTGGCCCCTAGGCACCTAACGGATCTATTGCTTTGGTTTCCAGGCATCTCTCCTCTGAGGCCTGGATTTCAATATCAGCATATGGCTGTTTCTTGACTCACCCATTAGAACAAATCTCTTCTACACATGAGAAACTTGCACGATGGAGCTGTGCGAAAGCTTCTCTTTCGGAGAATCCTTCAGGGCCCCAGTGCCACCGCTTCATTCCAAGGTCTCCATAGACACAAAGACATATTAGGACAAATCCACTGGAAAGACCATTTCAACTCAGCCTCCTCGGTTGCTCCCCCCAGATCCAGCAGATCTAACCTCTCCTGTTGCTTGGAGACAATTGGAATGCAAGGAGGGCTACACAGCCATCCAGCCTTAGAACCCTGCTCAGAATCATTGGCCTGGCTCCAACCAACAGGACTCGTTGTCCTGCAGAAGAATCTTTGCAGTTGCAGGCTTCTCACAAGTCCAATCGTGGGAAAACCCCCATGGCCTCGTGATCCACCCCACCTTCAAGAAGGGGCCATCAGGGACAGAATGTCCAACCTGAGCGATCCTCTGATCCTCGCCCTGACTTCAGATGCACGAGATCTCGATTCAGGTCTGCAGATTATGCGTGCCATATCCTCACCCAGAAACCTAGGCCTAGCTTGGGTTCTTAGACTTCTTCCTCAGACTACTGTCCCACAAGCCCTCCAGTTTGGCAATCTAGAACTACAATGCAGCACTCTGCCTGCACTCCAGAAGAAAAACATTGCCCTCTGGGGCTACCCAGAAACCCCAAATGAGGATCAACCTACACGCCATTCGGCTCTACCCCAAATATATAGGCTGACCTGGGCACTAATGCCCTTTCTGACACAGACTGAGCCTGGCCCTCCTGGCCCCACCCAGACAGCTTTCCACACACTGAGCACATCGGACCCGCCATGGCCTTAGGTCGTCATCTCTTCCCATCCTTGGTTTTCAGGCTTTAGAACCTAGACCTTATCTCCAATCACTGCCCAGGTTTGAAAATAATTGGGCTTGCCATGCCCCTAGGCCCCAATTTTTAACCATAGTTCGGGTTGTCCCTTCACTCTTCCCCAGGGTCTTCTTTGGAATTCCTCTTTTGGTGGGACACCTGAGGTAACAAACCTGAAAGGAGTCCTCCCATCCCACAGATTGACGAAAAACAATTTGTATCGGGCCAAATCTACAGAGAGGAGGATTCCTCCATGGCCTGTTATGCCTTCCCGACATCCCATGGCCTTTGCTGCTACAAAATCCAGAAACAAAAGCCTGAGCAATAAATCTAATGGCACTGGCGCAGAAACCATATGGCATGTCTCGGGGCTGTCCAACAGGTCTCAATTGTCCCGCAGAGGGAATCCTTGAAGGGGGCATCTCACAACTCCCAACGTGAGAATACCT
>NW_026748868.1:0-1855 GCF_022355385.1 Mustela nigripes
TCAAGTCCCACCGCATGCCTCCCTATCTAAACAAGCCAGTTCCTGCCCCTTATATTTCCATGAGTGCCCACTAGTGATGGCATTGACAAAGAACACAGATGAGCTCAGACTGGCAAGCAGTGGCAGGAACACCAGCCCGAGAACCTAGAATATCTCCACGGAGCCATAGACAGGATTTTCCTCCTCCACCTTGAATCCTCATAAATGTTTCTATGCACACATACACAGGTGCGTGCGTACAAACACACACATACGAGTGTCTTCCCATCTAAGGCCACAAACATGTGAATGATAAAACTGTAGATGAGTCTGGGTCCTAGACCTCATCTTGCCCAGCCGACACTGAATGGGACCCATGGACAACAACCCTGGTGGGCACTAACCCTTGTAACATGGCATATCTCTAACCAGAATAAATGCTGCTTAGTCATTAAGCTTTGGGACGGTGGAGTATGCAGTATGAAATAAGCATACTGAGATAGCAAAGAGATAGCAAAGCATAAAGAAATAGCAAAGCTTGATTGGTAGCATTTGCAGATTTCTATTGTGTGAATACTCCCACCATGGTTGACTTCCATCTACTTAAGGTTTAACAACCGATTTTCAAAATTCCATATTAATAGTTCTCATGAGCCAGTATGAAGCAGCTCAAGTACAACACTGTCTGTCCTTTTGGAGCTTATAATCTAGTGGGAGGGAGGTTGGTTCAATATACAGAAATTTATCAGTGTAATTTACCATATCAACAGACCAAAGGGAAAAAATCATCGTAACAGGTAACTGAAGAGTGACATACTTCAACATGCACTCATGTTAAAATCTTTCATCAAACTGAGAAGGGAACTTTCTCCAAAAGCCTATAGCTTACATTATAATTAATAGCGACAGACTAAATGCTTTCTCCCCCAAATCAAGAACATGACAAGGATGTTCATTTTCATCATTCCTGTTCAACATCATTATGGAGGTTCTAGTCAGGGCAATGAAGTAAGAAGGGAAAAAGGCATATGGATTGGAAAAGAAGAAAAAATTGTCTCTACTTAGAGTCAACATGCTTGTCCACGTGGAAAAACTCAAAGGGTCTAGCAAAGAAACTACTAAAACTAATAATTGAGTTTAGCAAGTTTGCAGAATACAAAGTCAGTATTCAAGACCCAGCTGTGGCTGTGTATGCTAGCAATGAACAACTGTAAATTAGAATTGAAAGGTACAGAAAACATTACATACTTGGTTAAAATCTAAAAACAAAAGTGCAAGATTTGCATAGTAAACACTACAGAACTGACAAAAGAAATTTTAAAAGTCTATGGAAACAAAGCATAAACAAATATATTAATATATAAATATTAATATATTAATATTAATTATTTATATTAATATGTTAATATAAATATATTAATTATTGTTAAAATTATTAAAACTAGATTTAGTAATTCCAGTTAAAATCTCAAACACATTTCTTATGGAAATTGACAAGCTATTTCAAAATTAAATGGTGTAGCAAAAGAAGTAAAATAGCCAAAACACTTTTGAAGAAGAGCAACAAAAATGAGGCAGATTTATACCACCACATTACAAAACTTGAGCATTGAAACACAGTAACCAATACACTATGGTGCTGGAGGAAAAAATGGACATACAGATTAATGGAGTAGAATTTAGACTCCATAAATAGATCCTTGCACACACTGTCAATTGATTTCCCACAACTGTGCAGTGCAAAGGATAATCCTTACAACAAATGGCAATGGACAACCATAATCTTACACAAACAAAATGGACTTTTGGCCCTTACTTTGTACCATCTTCAAAAATTAGCTCAGAATGGACATGGGCCACAGAGTTAAATGCAAAA
>NW_026748869.1:0-1855 GCF_022355385.1 Mustela nigripes
AAAAAAAATATATTGCCTAATGAGCTGCCAGGCACATTAAATGAGAATAAACCTACACGGCACTCGAATGTACCCAAATAGTCTAACCTGGGCAGTAATGCACTGCCTGACACAACCTGAGCCGGGACCTACTGAGCAACACCCAGACAGCTGACCGCACACTTAGCACATCAGAGCCGCCGTGGCCTTAGGTCATCACCTCTGCCCTACCTCAGTTTTCAGGCTTCAGAACCTAGAACTTTACTCCAATCACTGCCCAGGGGTGACTGTGATGCAGAAATCAGAACTCCTGCTTACCCAAGGCAAGAAACCTTGTGGTTGCCATGTTGTCCTACGTTCAGTGTAGGAGAAACCAGCATTCACCCTGAGGTCACGCCCATTTAGGAGTGCGACGAGGGCATAAACAGGCATTGTGACACTCAGTGTGATTCCTGACTTCAGATGCCCGAGATCTAGATTCAGGACTGTAGATTGTGCCTGCCATATCCTCACCCAGAATCCTAGGCCAAGCTAGGGTTCTCAGACTTCCGTCCTCAGACTACTGGCCAACAAGCCCTCCAATTTGGCCATTCAGAACTACAATTCAGCACTTTGCCTGCCCTCCAGAAGAACCACATTGCTCTCAGGAACCTTGTGGTTGGAATGTTGTCCAAGGTTCAGTGTAGTTGAAACCAGTGTGGCCCATGAGGCCACATTAGTCACAAACACACATTGTGACCCTCAGCCTGAGCCCAGTCCTAGGTAAGGCCTCTCAGTGGCTGGATGGAGAGACAGCATATTGGGCTTACCATGCCCCTAGGCCCCAATTTTTAACCATAGTTCGGGATGTCCCTTCACTCTTCCCCAGGGCTCGCTTTGGTATTCCTCTTTTGGTGGGACCCCTGAGGTAACAAACCTGAAAGGAGTCCTCCCATCCCAAAGATTGATGAAAAACAATTGGGATCGGGGCAAATCCACAGAGAGCAAGATTCGTCCATGGCCCATGAGGCCTCCCCAACATTACACGGCCTACGCTGATACAAAATCCAGATACACAAGCCTGAGCACGCGCCTCAGACTCGCTCATTCTTCATATCCTGAAGAGTTCTTCAGATAAGAACCTTCACGGCGCTCGAAGGCACCCAAAATATATAGTCTAACCTGGGCAATAATGCACTGTCAGACAACCTGAGCCCGGACCTCGTGACCAACACCCAGACAGTTGACCGCACACTGATCACATCAGACCCGCAATGGCCTTAGGTCATCATCTCTTCCCTACCTCAGTTTTCAGGCTTCAGAACCTAGACCTGAACCTAACCTTATCCTCAATCATGTCCAGGGGTGACTGTGTTGCAGAAATCAGAACTCTTCCTTACCCATGGAAAGAAACCTTGTGTTTGGCATGTTGTCCAACGTTCAGTGTAGGAGAAACCAGCATTCACCCTGAAGCCCCGCCCATTCTTGAGTGCGACGAGGGCATAAACACGCATTGTGACCCTCAGCGTGAGTCCTGTCCTCTAGTACGTCCTCTCAGTGGCTGGACCATTAGATGTCATTATAGGCTTGACATGTCCCTAGGCCCCAATTTTTAACCATATTTCTGGTTGTCCAGTCGCCCCTCCCCAGGGCTCTACTCTGGAATCCCTCATTTGGTGGGACACCTGAGGTTCAAAAACAAAACAAAACAAATCAACAACAACAGAAAAACGGACGCATCTGAGCACCTACCGGCACTCAGTCCCGTAGACTGATGTCCCCAGAGGTAAAAAGGAACGAACAGGCCCATAGGCACCTATCGGATCTATTGCTTTGGTTTCAAGGCATCTCTCCTTAGAGATCCTTAGAACCCTTAGAACCCTGCTCTTGCGTCTTT
>NW_026748870.1:0-1103 GCF_022355385.1 Mustela nigripes
CGTGACTCACCCATCAGAACAAATCTCATCTACACATGGGAAACTTGCAGGATGGAGCTGTGTGATAGCCTCTCTTTAGGAGAACTCTTCAGGGCCCCAGTGCCACCGCTTCATTCCAAGGTCTCCATAGACACGAAATCATATTAGGACACATCCACGGGAGAGTCCATTTCAACTCAGCCTCCTCGGTTGCTCCCCCATGTCAAGCAGATCTAACCTGTCTTGTTGCTTAGAGACAGTTGGAATGCGAGTTGGTCTACCCAGGCATCCATCCTTAGAACCCTGCTCGGAATTGTTGTCCTAGAGCCAACCAACAGGTCTCAATTGTCCTGTATATGAATCATTGCAGTTGGGTTCTTCTCACAACTCCCATCGTGGGAAAACCCCCATGGCCTCGTTGTCAACCACCCCCCTCAAGAAGGGGCCATCAGGGACAGATAGTCCAACCCGAGCGATAATCTGATCCTCGCCCTGACTTCAGAAGCACGAGATCTCGATTCAGGTCTGTAGATTGTGCCTGCCATATCCTCAACCAGAAACCTAGGCCTAGCTTGGGTTCTCAGACTTCCGACCTCAGACTACTGGCCCACAAGCCCTCTAGTTTGGCAATCCAGAACTACAAAGCAGCACTCTGCCTGTCCTCCAGAAGAAAAACATTGCCCTCTGGGTCTACCCAGAAACACCAAATGAGGATCAACCTTCACGCCATTTGGCTGTACCCCAAATATATAGGCTGACCTGGGCACTAATGCCTTTTCTGACACAGCCTGAGCCTGGACATCCTGGTCCACCCAGACAGCTAGCCACGCAATTAGCAAAATTGGACCCGCTATGGCCTTAGGTCGTCATGTCTTCTCAACCTCGGTTTTCAGGCTTCAGATCCTAGACCTTGTCTCCAATCATGGCCCGGGTTTGAAAATGATGCAGACATCGGAACTCTTTCCCCATGTCAAGAAACTTTGTGGTTGGCATGTTGTCTAAGGTTCAGTGTCGTTGAAACCAGTGTGGCCCATGAGGCCCCGCCCATGCTTGCGGGCCACTATGGTCAGAAACACACATTGTGACCCTCAGCCTGAGCCCAGTCCTCAGGTAAGGCCTCTCAG
>NW_026748870.1:1203-1855 GCF_022355385.1 Mustela nigripes
ACTACTGGCCCACAAGCCCTCTAGTTTGGCAATCCAGAACTACAAAGCAGCACTCTGCCTGCCCTCCAGAAGAAAAACATTGCCCTCTGGGTCTACCCAGAAACCCCAAATGAGGATCAACCTTCACACCATTCGGCTGTACCCCAAATATATAGGCTGACATGGGCACTAATGCCCTTTCTGACACAGCCTGAGCCTGGACTTCCTGGCCCACCCAGACAGCTGGCCACGTAATGAGAAAATTGGACCCGCTATGGCCTTAGGTCGTCATCTCTTCTCAACCTCGGTTTTCAGGATTCAGAACCTAGACCTTGTCTCCAATCACGGCCCGGGTTTGAAAATGATGCAGACATCGGAACTCTTTCCCCATGTCAAGAAACTTTGTGGTTGGCATGTTGTCTAAGGTTCAGTGTCGTTGAAACCAGTGTTTCAGGGCCTGAGCTTGTGTCCTCAGACTTCAATCCTCAGACTAATGGCCCACAAGCCCTCCAGTTTGGCAATCCAGAATTATAATGCAGCACTCTGCCTGCCCTCCAAAAGAAAAACATTGCCTTCTGGGGCTACCAAGAAAGCCCAAATGAAGATCAACCTGCACGCCACTTGGCTGTACCCAAAATATATAGGCTGACCTGGGCATTATTGCCCAGGTCAG
>NW_026748871.1:0-1854 GCF_022355385.1 Mustela nigripes
GTGAGTGCTGTGAAGTGTGTAAACCTGGTGATTCACAGACCTGTACCCCTGGGGATAAAAATATATGTTTATAAAAAATAAAAAATTAAAATAGAAAAAAAAAACAAAGAAGCATAAGAGAAAGAATAAAAAGAAAAAGAGAGTCGTATCTGAAAAATAGACAAGCCATGAGGCAACGTCTGGAGCTCAATACACTATTTTCCCCTGGTGTGGGGGTTTTAGAGTTTTATAGGGACCCTAGAATTGTCCTTCTCTTGTTCTTCAGCCTGTTTCCTGGGAGACAGGTCATATCTTTATCTTTATTATATCTTTATCTTACTGATTCTCAGGCAACCCTGCTTGGGCAGAGTTGGCCTGTCCTATTGGGGGTCTGGGTTCTATGGAAACTGACTTTGAGCTTTTGTTCTCTGGTGGTTTTCCTCGCCTCTTCTGAGGGTTAGAGCAAAAATGGATGCACCCAAACCTCAGTCCCAGAGCAGAGAAATCTCAGCCTGTTGTCTTCACTAAACCGTTCAGGACACACAGTCTCCGTTTCTGTGTGCATCGCTGAAAACCGCATCCTCCCACAGTGCATGCTCATGGTGACTCTCTCAGAGGTCATCCCTTGAACCTAGGTGTATGACTGTCTTTTGTGCTTCCAAACCCACAAGCTGCCATGGGCTTGCACACACACACACACCCCACAGCTCCTGGATCCTGTCTGAGCACTTCTCTAAAGGCCTTTCCCAGCTGCTACTGCTTTGTGAGCTTTTGCCTGGTCCCCAGCACAGGACACGTCTGCACTCTGGTGTTCTATCACTTTCTAGAAGCCAGCTTATGGATGTTCCCTCCCCCCCTCTGTTTGTCTTCTGATATCTCCCCACAGATTCACGACTCTGCACATCTTGCTTTGTAAAAAGCAGTCACTTTTCTGCATGTAGAGATCCAAATATACATCTTACAGCCTAGGCTGATATTTTGGGTGTTCAGAATGGTTTGGTAGATACCCAGCTAAATTCAGGGGACCAGTTGAAAAGAGGCCCCCATTCCTCTGCCATCTTGCCTCTCTCCTGTACATAGTGGGTTTTTGTTTAAACTCTATAATCAGAAGGTGCTGAGACTGTTTTTGATGGCCTGGTGCATGATCAGGTCTCAGGTGTTACAGATAGAACGATCCCTCTTCAGTATGTTTATATAATAAATCTTATGTTTTGTAATCATCTTAAAATTTGAAAACATTTACTGACAGAAAAATTGAGATAAAACTACAGATATAGTTTTTCGTCCACACATGCATAGCCTCTTCCAGCACCAGTATCCTCTACTGGAGTAACACACCTGTTACAATTGATTAACAGACATTGGCACATCATAATCACCCAAAGCTCAGAGTTAACTTTTTGTTCCCTCATCGTGTTACACATTTTGTGGGCTTGGAGAAATGTATACTTGCTTGTATTCACTATTATAGAATCACACAGAGTAACCCCATTGTCCTAAAATTCCTCTGTATTCCAAATATTCATTCCTTTCTCTTCTTGTAGCTGTGGCCATCAACAATCTTTTTTTTTTCATTTTTATTTTTTATTTTATTTTTTATATAAATTTTTTCCTTTTTCATACATTCTAAAATATTTATTTATTTATTTATTTATTTATTTTCAGCATGACAGTATCATTATTTTTTCACCACACCCAGTGCTCCATGCAATCCATGCCCTCTATAATACCCCCCACCCGGTACCCTGACCTCCCACCCCCCTGCCACTTCAAACCCCTCAGATTGATTGATGATTCACTCCTCCTTCCAATTCACCCCAACCCCTCTTCTCTAACTCCCCATGTCCTCCATGCTTTTTGTTATGCTCTACAAAT
>NW_026748872.1:0-1854 GCF_022355385.1 Mustela nigripes
GCCTCTGTCTTCGGCTCAGGTCATGGTCCCAGGGTCCTGGGATCAAGTCCCAAATCGGGCTCTCTGCTCAGCGGGGAGCCCGCTTCCCTCTCTGCCTGCCTCTCAGCCTACTTGTGATCTCTGTCTGTCAGATAAATAAAATAAAATCTTTTTTAAAAAGTGCCTTGTCCATCTTATTTTCCTTCTATAATTTTCTGCTTTGATCTCCTTTTATCTTTCCTCTTGACAGTGTTTATGCAGCTTTCCTATTTTTGCTTGTGAACACCTTGCTGTTTCCCCACAAAAATCTGGCTGATGATGGGGTGGTGGACATGGAATAAGTGTACTGAAGAAATTAAAGCAATTACCAGCTTCCCTGAAAATGGAATTATCAGCACGGATAGGAATCCTTGAAACAAGCACAGAGCATTTCAATAGGAAACCACTGTCTAAAATAAAATATGCAATTTGATAGTCTGTCACTCCTCAGAGTCTAAGACAGAGTCACATACCTACCTTCCATGAACTGCTGAGACATAAAATCACTGGTTTTGTAAAAGCTAGAAAGGAGAAGGCATATTATTCAATCCCCTCATTTCTCAAGCAAGAGGACGAAGGCCGACAGAAGTGAAATGACTTGCCCAAGAACAAACAGTCTCTGTGTGGCCGGGGTGGAATTCAAACCTGGGAGTTTGAGCCTTGTGCTCTTGATACACCACTTGTTATGCTGCACACAAGTCTTGGTTTTCACCCACAATGAATTGGGTTACCAACCAAGCCGTGTTGTATTTAAGACACTCTGCTTTGATAACATCCCCACACTTTCCCCTCCCTCCCTTAAAAGCCCCATGAATTTGCCTTTGTGGGAAGATGATAAAATAAAAAGCAGCCGGTCCAATTCACGGAAAGCACTTACTCGGAAAAATTCTTTTGTTGAACCGGAGTCCAGGGTCCCATATGCAATTTCAGTCTGCTTAGCTAAGTCTTCAGCACTCTCTATAGGAGAAACCATCCTCTCCACAGTCAGAAAAGCAGCAAGATTGGCAGTATAGGAAGAAATTATGATCAGGGTGAAGAACCACCAAACACCTCCGACAATGCGCCCGGACAGCGATCTACGAGACAAAACAAAGACCAATCCAGACCCAGAGGGGCCAGATTTCAGTTTAAAAAAATCCTTATCTTTATTTCTGGAAAGAGAAGTAGTGTCGGTGTAGTTGAAGTAGATGAAGTCAGGGAATTGAAACACCAAAGGAAAGTAACCCGTTCACAACATCCCATGTCATGGTGACAGATGATGATTGTACATGCATAATGTTCTTTGGGCCTATATGGCTTGCAAAGCAGGATTTTTTTTTTTAATCCTAGGAAAAACGTCTTCTTTTTACCAGCTCCTACTTGCACTTAAGAACTGTACTTATCAGATTCTCTTCCTGTGTGAACTCTGCTGGGCACAACTGTGGAAGCCTGCTCCCACCTCCTTTAAGGCCAGCGGTTCTCAGCCTGCATGGTAGGATCATCCAGGATCTTTGTAAAAAAAAAAAAAAAAAAAAGAAAAAAAAAATCTCATGCTCAGGCCTACCCGACGCCTGGGAAGTGGGACCCTGACATACATGGTTTTAAAGCTTACCAGGTGACTACAGGGGATAGCCGAGGCTGAGAACCACTGATGTAAGCTGATGTCATGGGAGAAACACAGAGTCAAAAAACCTCACATATTTGAAGAGAAATGAGTCAGTGGAGGGGTACTCTTCACTTTGCGTTTAGTAAATTTAATAAAAATAAATTTAGTATATTTAATTAAATATTATAATATTTAATAAATAAAAGTATTGCCAATTTGTGGAGTCGGTCACCCATGATGCAAGGAGCCAT
>NW_026748873.1:0-818 GCF_022355385.1 Mustela nigripes
TTCAGCGGACTCTCCATCTTACACCTAGAGATCTCGTTCCCCATTCCGAGGAAACTTCCCTTATTGTCTCCGTAGAACTTCACAAACTCCTAAGGTCTTATCGTCTACAGAGAGCTTTTCTGTTAAACCTTATCGTCCCCGTAGAACTTCACAAACACCCTAACGTCTTATCGTCTACGGGGAACTTCTTATCGTCCCTGAAGTACTTCATAAACACCCTTACGTCCGATCGTCTTCAGGGAACTTCCCTGTCACTAGACAGGCCTGCCAACTGACAGAAATGGGTGCAGTGCACTTGCACACTTTACCTTATCATTGCTCTTACCTCGACCTTCGTTCTGCGTTTAAAGGTGGGAGGTCCCGGGTGTCGGCACCAGTTGTCGCTCTGGGCCCACAAGAACGACCGGCAGACGAGGTGAGTGGCAAATTCTTTTATTACTAATGCTAATGTACTAATGCTAATGGCGGCCGCGCCGCACCAAGCACTTACAGCAGTATATATGCACGCGCGTACGCACCCCTTCCTGTCCAATCAGAATGCCGTGCATGCATTGTCCTCGTGCGCTCTTATGTAACCGAGCAGGATTCTTTTGTTCTCTAGCAGTGATCATGCATATATCTCTTGGCTCCTAGTGCTGTTCACACGCCGATCACGAGCGCGCCCACATTCTCCTCAAACAATCATCCTCATTTCCTCAATCCAGGGGCACATCCATCTACGTGACTCCTTGCATCTGCTGGATGGCTCTCCACAACAACGGACTTCTTCCATCCCACAGAATGACCCCAAACTCTTTGGATGGGGCCAAACCCCTAGA
>NW_026748873.1:918-1854 GCF_022355385.1 Mustela nigripes
CACCAAGCACTTACAGCAGTATATATGCACGCGCGTACGCCCCCCTTCCTGCCCAATCAGAATGCCGTGCATGCATTGTCCTCGTGCGCTCTTATGTAACCGAGCAGGATTCTTTTGTTCTCTAGCAGTGATCATGCATATATCTCTTGGCTCCTAGTGCTGTTCACACGCCGATCACGAGCGCGCCCACATTCTCCTCAAACAATCATCCTCATTTCCTCAATCCAGGGGCACATCCATCTACGTGACTCCTTGCATCTGCTGGATGGCTCTCCACAACAACGGACTTCTTCCATCCCACAGAATGACCCCAAACTCTTTGGATGGGGCCAAACCCCAGAGAGTAAGACTCGTCCATTTCCCATGAAGTCACCCGGAAATTTCACGACCAAGAGTCACACGATATCCAGAGACAAAAACTTAAGCAAGAGCCTACACTCACCCTTTTTTCATATCCCGAAGATTTCTCCTCATGGTCTGTAGATCAGTCCAACCATACCTATGACCCGAAACATAAGCCGAGTTTGCGTTTTCAGACAACTGCCCAAACAGCGCTGGCCTACACACCCTACAGGCTCAGGCCCCTGGAGCCAAACCTGACGACTGTGTTTGCCCTCTCCAAGGGAATTGTAAGTGCCAATTCCAATGGCCACAACCCTACTAATAGGATAATCCTCCAAAGTCCCTGAGGCCATCCCAATATTTGTGGCTTCACAGGACAAACAGGGGCAATCTGGGCCCATCTGACCACCTACCTGCACTCAGACCCGTAGACTGATGTCCCCAGTGGTAAAAAGGAACGAACAGGCCCCTAGGCACCTATCGGATCCATTCCTTGGTTTCCAGGCATCTCTCCTCAAAGGCCTGAATTTCAATTACAGCATATGGCTGTTTCTTGACTCACCCATCAGAACAAATCTCATCTACACATGGGTT
>NW_026748874.1:0-1853 GCF_022355385.1 Mustela nigripes
TGATGTGCTCAGTATGCGGTCAGCTGTCTGGGTCCTGGTCACGAGGTACGGGCTCAGGTTGTCAGACAGTGCATTAGTGCCCAGGTTAGACTATATATTTTGGGTGCATTCGAGTGCCGTGTAAGTTCTTATCTGAACAACTCCTCAGGATATGAAGAATGAGCGAGTCTGTGGTGCGTGCTCAGGCTTTTGTCTCTGGATTTTGTATCAGCGATGGCCGTGGAATGTTTGGGAGGCCTCATGGGCCATGGACGAATCTTGCTCTCTGTGTACTTGGCCCGATCCCAATTGTTTTTCATCAATCTTTGGGATGGGAGGACTCCTTTCAGGTTTGTTACCTCAGGTGTCCCACAAAAAGAGGAGTTCCAAAGCAGAGCCCTGGGGAAGAGTGAAGACACAACCCGAACTATGGTTAAAAATTGGGGCCTAGGGGCATGGAAAGCCCAATATGCTGTTTCCCCTTCCAGCCACTGAGAGGCCTTACTGAGGACTGGGCTCAGGCTGAGGTTCTCATTGTGTGTTTGTGACCAATGTGGCCCACAAGCATGGGCGGGGCCTCATGGGCCACGTTGGTTACAACTACACTGAACCTTGGACACATGCCAACCACAAGTATTCTTGCCATGGGGAAAGAGTTCTGATTTCTGCATTATTTTCAAACCTGGGCCGTTATTGGAGATAAGGTCTAGGTTCTGAAGCCTGAAAACCGAGCTTGATAAGAGATGACAATCTAAGACCATGGCGGGTCCGATGTGCTCAGTGTGCGGCCTTCTGTCTCGGTGGGGCCAGGAGGTCCAGGCTCAGGCTATGTCAGAAAGGGCATTAGTGCCCAGGTCAGCCTATATATTTGGGGTACAACCGAATGGCGTGTCCCGTTGATCCTCATTTGCGGGTTCTGGGTAGCCCCAGAGGGCAATGATATTCTTCTGGAGGGCAGGCAGTGTGCTGCATTGTAGTTCTGGATTGCCAAATGGAGGGCTTGTGGGCCCGTAGTCTGAGGACGGATTTCTGAGAACCCAAGCTAGGCCTAGGATTCTGGGTTAGGATATGGCAGGCACAATCTCCAGACCTGAATCGAGATCTCGTGCATCTGAAGTCAGGGCGAGGATCAGACGATCGCACAGGTTGGACATTCTGTCCCTGATGGCCCCTTCTTGAAGGGGGGTTCGATCACGAGGCCATTTCGGTTTTCCCACGATGGGAGTTGTGAGAAGCTCCGAATTGTAAAGATTCTTCTGCAGGACAATTGAGAACTGTTGGTTGGCTCCAGGACAACGATTCCGAGCAGGGATCTAAGGATGGATGGCTGGGTAGCCCACCTCGTATTCCAATTGTCTACAAGCAACAAGACAGGTTAGATCTGCTGGATCAGCGGAGCAACCGAGGAGGCTCAGTTGAAATGGACTCTCCCGTGGATGTGTCCTAATATGGTTTTGTGTCTATGGAGATCTTGGAATGAAGCGGTGGCACTGGGGCCCTGAAGTTTTCTCCTAAAGAGAGGCTTTCAGGAGGAGGAGTCAAGATGGCCTAGAAGTAGCAAGCTGAGACTGCTTCAGCTAGCCGTAGATCAGCTAGATAGCTTATCTAAAGATTGCAAACACCTGAAAATCCATCGGCAGATCGAAGAGAAGAAGAACAGCAATTCTGGAAACAGAAAAACAACCACTTTCTGAAAGGTAGGACCAGCGGAGAAGTGAATCCAAAGCGACGGGAAGATAGACCCCGGGGGGAGGGGCCGGCTCCCGGCAAGCGGCGCAGTAACCGCGCACAAAATCAGGACTTTTAAAAGTCTGTTCCGCTGAGGGACATCGCTCCAGAGGCTAAACCGGGGCGAAGCCCACGTGGGGTCAGCG
>NW_026748875.1:0-1853 GCF_022355385.1 Mustela nigripes
GTTGTCCAATGTTCAGTGTAGGAGAAACCAGCATTCACCCTGTGGCCCCGCCCATTCTTGAGTGCGACGAGGGCATAAACACGCATTGTGACCCTCAGCGTGAGTGCTGTCCTCTAGTACGTCCTCTCAGTGGCTGGACCATCAGATGCCATAATGGCTTGACATGTCCCTAGGCCCAAATGATTAACCAGATTTCTGGATGTCCAGTCGCCCTTCCCCAGGGATCTACACTGGAATCCCTCATTTGATGCGACACCTGAGATTGAAAAACAAAACAAAACACATCAACAACAACAGAACAACGGACTTCTTCCATTCCACAGAATGACCCCAAACTCTTTGGATGGGGCCAAAGCCCCAGAGAGTAAGACTCGTCATTTTCCCATGAAGTCACCCGGAAATTTCACGATCATGTGTGACACGACATCCAGAGACAAAAACTTGAGCAAGAACCTCACATTCGCCCTTTTTTCATATCCCGAAGAGTTCTCGTCATGGTCTGTAGATCAGTCCTGCCATACCTATGACCCGAAACATAAGCAGAGTTTGTGTTTTCAGACAGCTGTCCAAACAGCCCTGGCCTACACACCCTACAGGCTCAGGCCCCTGGAGCCAAACCTGACGACTCTGCTTGCCCTCTACAAGGGAATTGTATGTGCCCACTCCAATGGCCACAACCCTACTAATAGGATAAACCTCCAAAGTCCCTGAGGCCATCCCAATATTTGTGGCTTCCCAGGACAATCAGGGGCAATCTGGGCACATCTGAGCACCTACCGGCTCTCAGACCCATAGACTGATGTCCTCAGAGGTAAAAAGGAACGAACAGGCCCCTAGGCACCTATCGGAACCATTGGTTTGGCTTCCAGGAATCTCTCCTCAGAGGCCTGTATTTCAATAACAGCATTTGCCTGTTTCTTGACTCAACCATCAGAACAAATCTCATCTACTCATGGGAAAATTGCACGATGGCGCTGTTTACAAGCCTCTCTTTAGGAGAAACCTTCAGGGCCGCAGTGCCACCGCTTCATTCCAGGTCTCCATAGACACAAAATCATATTAGGACACATCCCAGGGAGAGTCCATTTCAACTCAGTCTCCTCGGTTAATCCCCCAGATCCAGCAGATCTATCCTGTCTTGTTGCTTGGAGAGAATTTGAATGCGAGGTGGGCTACAATGCCATCCATCCTTAGAACCCTGCTCGGAAACTTGTCCTGGAGCTAACCAACAGGTCGTAAATGTCTGCAGAAGAATCTTTGCAGTTGGGAGCTTCTCACAACTCCCATCGTGGGAAAACCCCCATGGCCTCGTGATCCATCCCCCTTCAAGAAGGGGCAATCAGGGACAGAATGTCCAACCTGAGCTATCGTCTGATTCTCTCCCTGACTTCAGATTCACGAGATCTCGATTAAGGTCTGTAGATTTGCCTGCCATATCCTCACCCAGAAACCGAGGCCTAGCTTGGGTTCTCAGACTTCCGTCCTCAGACTACTGGCCCACAAGCCCTCCAGTTTGGCAATCCAGAACTACAATGCAGCATTCTGCCTGCCCTCCAGAAGAAAAACATTGCCCTCTGGGGCTACCCAGAAACCCCAATGAGGATCAACCTGCACGGCATTCGTCTCTACCCATAATATATAGGCTGACCTGGACAGTAATGCCCTTTCTGACACAGCCTGAGCCTGGACATCCAGGCCCCATCCAGACAGCTGGCCACACACTGAGCACATCGGCCCCACCATGGACTGAGGTCGTCATCTCTTCTCAACCTCGGTTTTTAGTCTTCAGAACCAAGACCTTATCTCCAATCACTGCCCAGGTTTGAAAATGATGCAGAAATCAGAACTCTTCC
>NW_026748876.1:0-1853 GCF_022355385.1 Mustela nigripes
CAGGACTCGATCCCAGGACCCTGAGTTGAAGGCAGACACGTAGCCAACTGAGCCTTGCCGGCACCCCTGCCTTTTATTCTTTCTGTTGTCTGTTGTCTGATTGCTGAGGCTAGGACTTGTAGTGCTATGTTGAACAGCAGTGGTGATACTGAACATCCCTGTTGTGTTCCTGACCTTAGGGGAAAGGGAAAGGCTCTCTTTTTCCCCATTGAGAATGGTATTCACTGTGGGCGTTTCATAGATGGCTTTTATGATATTGAGGTACATTCCATACTGTGAAATTTTGATCAAGAAAGGATGCCGTAGTTTGTCCTATGCTTTTTCTGCCTCTGTTGAGAGGATCATATGGTTCTTGTCCTTTCCTTCATCTATGTAGTCTATCCCTATTGATTGATTTGAAGACATCGAACCCACCCTTGCATCCCAGGAATTAAATTCCACTGGTCGTGGTGAAGAATCGTCTTCATGTACTGTTGGATCCTATTAGCTAGTATTTTCGGGAGAATTATTGCATCCGTGTTCATCAGGGACATTGCTCTGTAATTCTCCTTTTTTGGTGAGGTCTCTGTCTGGTTTGGGGATCAAGGTAATGCTGGCCTCATAGAAAGAGTTTGGAAGGTTTCCTTCCATTTCTGGTGTTTGAAACAGCTTCGGAAGGTTGGGTATTAATTCTCGTGTAGCTCGTTGGTAGAATTTCCCCCTGGGAAGACTTCTGGCCCTGGACTTTGGTTTGTTGGGAGATTTTTGATTACTGCTTCAGTTTCCTTGCTGGTTATGGGTCTGTTTAGGTTTTCTATTTCTTCCTGGTTCAGTTTTGGTCGTGTATCTATCTCAGGGATGCATCTGTTTCTTCCGGATCGCCTAATTTGTTGGCATATAGATGCTCGTAATACGTCCTTACGGGTGTTTGTATTTCTTTGGTGCAGTTGTGACGTCTCCTCTTTCATTCATGATTTTGTTTATTTGGGTCCTTGCTCTTTTTGTTTTGATCAGTCTGTCCAGGGGATTATCGATCTTCCTAATTCTTTCAAGGAGCGAGCTCCTAGTCATTGATCTGTTCTACTGTCCTTTTGGTTTTATTATATTGATTTCTGCTCTACTCTTGAGTGTAGGCTTTATTGGCTGTTCTTTCTCCAGTTTCTTTAGGTGTCAGGTTTGGTTGTGTATCTGAGATCTATCTTGTTTCTTGAGAAAGGCTTGTATTACTGGATACTTCCCTCTCTTTGTTGCATCCCCAGAATTTTGCACAGTTATGCTTTCATTTCCATTGGTTTCCCTGAAGTTGAAGATTCTGCTTTAGCCTCCATGTATTTGAGTTCTTTCCAACTTTCCTCTTGTGATTGAGTTCCAGTTTCCAACCATGGTGGTCTGAAAATAGGCAGGGAATGATCCCAGGCTTTTGGTACCAGTTGGGACCTGATCTGTGTCCCAGTAGGTGTTCTGTTCTGGAGAATGCTCCACGTGCACTCGAGAAGACTGTGTACTCTGTTGCCTTAGGGTGGAATGCTCTGACTGTATCTGTGAAGTCCATCCGGTGCAGTGTGTCGTCCAGAGCCCTTGTTTCCTTGTTGATCTTCTGCTTAGACAGTCAGTCCTTGGCAGTGAGGGCGCGTTAAGGTCCCTGACGATGATTCTATTATCACCAGTGTGTTTCTTTAATTTTGTTATTAACTGGCTTATATAATTGGCTGATCCCATGTGAGGGGCATGAATATTTACGATGGTTAGATCTTCTTGTTGGATAGTCCCTTTATGATATAGTGTCCTTCATCATCCATTATTGGTCTTTGGTTTCATCTCTATAGGTCTGATACAGGGATTGCTATCCTAGCTTTCTTTGGAGGTCCGTGAGC
>NW_026748877.1:0-1853 GCF_022355385.1 Mustela nigripes
TTCTTGACTCACCCATCAGAACAAATCTCATCTACACATGGGAATCTTGCACGATGGAGCTATGTGAAAGCCTCTCTTTAGGAGAACACTTCAGGGCCCCAGTGCCTCCGCTTCATTCCAAGGTCTCCATAGACACAAAATCATATTAGGACACATCCACGGGAGATTCCATTTCAACTCAGCCTCCTCGGTTGCTCCCCCAGATCCAGCAGATCTAACCTGTCTTGTTGCTTGGGGACAATTGGAATGCGTGGGTGGCTACCCAGCCATCAATCCTTAGAACCCTGCTCGGAATCGTTGCCCTGGAGCCAACCAACAGGTCTCAATTGTCCTGCAGAAAATCTTTGCAGTGGGGAGCTTCTCACAACTACCATCGTGGGAAAATCCCCATGGCCTCGTGATCCACCCCCCTTTCAAGAAGGGGCCATCAGGGACAGAATGTCCAACCTGAGCGATCGTCTGAACCTCGCCCTGACTTCAGATGCACGTGAACTCGATTCAGGTCTGTAGATTGTGCCTGCCATATCCTCATCCAGAAACCTAGGCCTAGCTTGGCTTCTCAGTCTTCCGTCCTCAGACTACTGGCCCACAAGCCCTCCAATTTGGCAATCCACAACTACAATGCAGCACTCTCCCTGCCCTCCAGAAGCAAAATATTGCCCTCTGGGGCTACCCAGAAACCCCAAATGAGGATCGTCCTGCACGCAATTCGGCTGTACCCCAAATATATAGGCTGACGTGGGCACTAATGACCTTTCTGACACAGCCTGAGCCTGGACCTTCTGTTCCCACCCAGACAGCTGGCCGCACACTGAGCACATCAGACCCGTCATGGCCTTAGTTCGTCATCTCTTCTCAATCTCGGTTTTCAGGCCTACACACCCTACAGGCTCAGGACCTTGGAGCCAAACATGAAGGCTGTGTTGCCCTCTCCAAGGGAATTGTATGTGCCCATTCCAATGGCCACAACCCTACTAATTGGATAAACCACCAAAGTCCCTGAGGCCATCCCAATATTTGTGGCTACTAAGGACAAGCAGGGGCAATCTGGGCCCATCTGAGCACCTACCGCCACTCAGACCCATAGACTGATGTCCCCAGAGGTAAAAAGGAACGAGCAGGCCCATAGGCACCTATCGGATCTATAGCTTTGGTTTCCAGGCATCTCTCCTTAGAGATCCTTAGAACCCTTAGAACCCTGTCTTGTGTCGTTCCTTATGGGACATCCTTGAGCCATCCAACAGGTGTCGACTGTCCCACAGGAGTCCTTGTTCATGGACCACCTCAACTCATATCATGGAATGCTTCCAAGGTCACATGATGCCCCCAATCTTCATGAAGGCGGATCATGGAAAGAAACTCCAACCTGACCCAACGGCTGATCTTCGCCTTGACTTCAGATGCACGAGATCTTGATTAAGCACTTCAGAGTGTACCTGCTGTGCCCTCACCCCAAACCTAAGCATAGCTAGTGTTCTCAGACTTCCGTCCTCACTCTCCTGGACCACGTGCCCTCCATTTTGGGATTTCTGATGACACAGTCCTGCACTCTGCCTGCCCTCTAGAAGAAAAACGTTGCTCTATGGGTCTACCCAGAAACCTCAAATGAGGATAAACGTGCATGCCACTCAACTGTACACCAATTATATAATCTAGCCTGTGCACTAATGCCCTGTCTGCCACAACCTGAGGCCTGAATTCCCAACCGACACCCAGACAGCTTGCCGTACACTGAGAACATCTGAACCGCCATGGCCTTAGGTTGCCATCTCTTTCCAACCTGGTTTTCAGGCTACAGAAACCTAGACGTTATCTCTACTCATTTCCCATGGGTGAACGTGATGCAGAAATCA
>NW_026748878.1:0-1853 GCF_022355385.1 Mustela nigripes
GACCTGTACCCCTGGGGATAAAAATATATTATATGTTTATAAAAAATAAATTTAAAATGAAAAAAATTTTTCAACGTTTTGAGGAAATTCCATCTTGTTTTCAACAATGGCTTCACTTCACCTGTTTGCATTCTCAACAGTGCATGAGTGTTCCTTTTTCTCCATGTCTTCACCAATACTTGTTGTTTCCTCTGTTGTTTATTTTAGCCATTCTGACAGGTGTGAAGTAATATTGCATTGAGGATTTGATTTTCATTTCCCTGACGATAGGTGATTATGAGAATCTGTTCATGTGTCTGTTGGCCATCTGGATGTCTTCATTGGACTAATGTCTGTTCATGTCTTTTGTACATTTTTAAATTGGATTATTTGTTTTTTATGTCTTGAATTTTGTTACCTCTTTATATGTTTTGGATACTAACCCTTTAGCAGATATATAATTTGCAAATACCCAGTCCATATGCTGCCTTTTAATTTTAATTTTAATTTTATTGATGGTTTCCTTCATTGTGCAGAATAGTATGGATGTTCTTCAAAAAGTTAAAAATAGATCTACCTTATAAGCCAGGAATCACATTACTGGGCATTTACCCAAAATATATAGGAACAGTAATTCACAGGGATACAGGTACCCCTATGTTCATAGCAGCATTATTTATAACAGCCAAGATATAGAAGCAGCATGAGTACCCATCAAATGATGAATGGGTAAGGAAGATGTGATTTATATATTCAATGGAATATTATTCAACCATAAAAAAGAATGAAATACTGCCAATTGCAATGTCATGGATGAAGTTAGAGAGTATAATGACAAGCAAAGTAAATCAGTCAGAGAAAGGCAATACCATATGATTTCACTCATGTGGAATTTAAGGATCAAGAAAAACAAGCAAAGGGAAAAAGAAATAAGAAACTGAGAGGTAAATCAATAAACAAACTCTTAATTATAGAGAGCCAGAGTGGAGGTTAGGAGGGCAGGGCTAAATAGGTGATGGGAATTAAGGAGTGTATTTATCATGATGAGCACAGGGTGATGTATGTAACTGTTGAATTACTATATTGTATAAATGAAACTAATATAACACTATATGTTAACTAACTGAAATTAAAATAAAGACTTAGAAATACTTCAAAATGTTAGATGAAATAGAAAGATTCAAAAGTTATTGAGTATGGAATATGCTAAGAGCCAAATGTTTGTTGTTGTTGTTGTTGTTGTTATTGGTGTTGTTTCAACCAAGATTTGGTTTACTTTTTACTTGGTTAACATATAGTGTAGTATTGTTTCAGGGTTAGGATTTAGTGATTCAACAGTTGCATATAACACCCCTGCTCATTGCAACAAGTACCCTCCTTAATGCTCATCACCCATTTACCTCACTTGCCACCCACTTTTCCTCTAGAAACCTTAAGTTTGTTCCCTAAGATTAAGAGTCTCTATGGTTTGCCTCCCTGTGTTTTTATCTAATTTTACTTTTCCATTTTTTCCCTATGTTCATTTGTTTTGTTTCTTAAATTCCACATATTAGTGAAATCCTATAGTATTTGCCTTTCTCTGAATGACTTATTTCACTTAACATAATAAACTGTAGTTCCATACACGCCAGTGCAAATGACAAGATTTCATTCTTTTGGATGGCTGAGTAATATTCCTGTGTGTGTGTGTGTGTGTACCATATCTTCTTTTATTTTTTTTTGAACTTCTCTTTTTTTTAAATTTTTTATTTTTTATAAACATATATTTTTATCCCCAGGGGTACAGGTCTGTGAATCACCAGGTTTACACACTTCACAGCACTCACAAAAGCACATACCCTCCCCAATGTCCATAATCCCACCCCTTCTCCCAA
>NW_026748879.1:0-1853 GCF_022355385.1 Mustela nigripes
AAAGCTTTCCGGTATGGGAAACGAGATGGCCACATATAAAATGCTGGGGCCGCTTTCTGATATCCTTAAAGCAATTGGTACTCCTTTAAAAAATAAAACAGCTCGTTTGTTTTTGAGAGAAGTGGGACAAACGGCTCCCTGGCTTTTGGAAAGGAGCAGAGGAGGGAAATCGCCCAAAAGCCACAAGGTGAGCAAGATGCAAAAGGAGCTTGCAAAAAAGGAGGAAAAGCTAAAGAAGGCTATGGCGCAGCTCAAAATGCAGGGGAAAGTTATGGCGCAGTTGAAATTAAAAGTGAAAGAAGGAGCCATGGCGCAGTTACAAACAAAGACGGAAGTGGTAGATAACTTAGATCCTGTGCCCACGCGCCCAGCCCCAACAGTGCCACCTTACGAGGGGCCTCCTCCGTATAAACCTTGCTGCACCAAGGCCTGCTATTGTGCGAGCTGCACCGCACGAGTGGCTGCCATAGTAGCCTCTCAGGAGTTTGGGTGGGAACAGGATTCTCATTCAGTCCTAAAATCCCCACTTACTCTAACTCCACCTTTTTTGGCTATAATTATACTTACCAAGACCCGGCGCAAGGCGCGTCAGCTCACCTTCTAGATAGGTGGCTGCTCTGCAATGCTGCACAGGCATGTACAGGCTTGGAAAGCCTTCACTTTATTAATGGGTCTACATGGCGTAACTGTACATACAACTATACAACTATCACGTAGGCTCTCGATTTGAAACAAATGTTACTTGCAATTGCACCTCAGCTAAGCACATAAGTTACTCACCAATGCCCGTCTGTGTTAGAGCTCCCTTTCTCTTCATAGTTTTTAATGCTTCTACTATTAACAAGTCATCTAGTCTCTCTTGTGAGTCCCAGAATTGTCTGCTATCAGAATGTTGGAACGCCACGGTGGGAGACTCGGCAGTAATAGCCAAGATACCGACGTATATCCCGATGCCAGTACAGGTGAACCCCGACAACCTGCCGGTGCTGCTTCTACATAAACGAGACTTTGGAATAACAGCAGACATTATTGCAGCTATTGCAGCATCCGCCGCCGCTGCTACTGCTGCTGCAGTGGCGTTGACAACCTCGGTACAGACAGCAGCTGCACTCAACAACGTCACAGGAATGGTCGCTGAAGCATTGGCTACGCAAGAACAAATTAATGGACATTTGCATGCCGGGATCCTTATTGTAAATCAAAGAGTTGATCTAGTACAGGAACAAATAGATGTCTTAGAATCTATAATCTCAACAGGATGTATACATAATATGGCGGGACTTGGTGTTACTCCCCTAGTTTACAATAACTTGTCAGTAGCGGCCAATCTGTCTCGACAATTGAGAAGAATGCTTAATGTTACCTGGAACCGTCAATTTCAAAATTTAACTAGGCAATTACGAGCTCAAATTATATCCATAAATTCTACCAAAGTAACTATTGCACCTGTTAGTGAGTGGAAAAAAATGTTACAGCAATCTGTTTCATTCCTCAAACAGTGGGCCGGACTTGGTGCCATGGCTGTTCTCTTAATCACAGCTAACGTACTAATGTTACGTTGGGTGTGTGGCCGTGTCCGTTGCAATCAATGACAATAACACCTCATGGTTCAAGCCATGGTGGCTCTTGAAGCTGGTACCTCAACCCAGATATGGCTAAGTATGCTAGATCGGTAGTCAAAGACGGGTAAGACTGATCCCACACCATAGCAACCTAAGACAGGGGCTCTCCGACCAGGGAGAGTACCCAATGACAGGTAAGCATGTGTGCTGAGGATTGGCAACCTAAGACAGGCACGATCTCAGCCATTATAAATAAATAAAAAAGGGGGAGATGTCGGGAGCCAGTACAGG
>NW_026748880.1:0-1853 GCF_022355385.1 Mustela nigripes
TCAGAGTCCATAGTCTCTTATGATTCACCTCCCCTTCCAATTTACCCAAACTCCTTTCTCCTAACACTCCTTGTCCTCCATGATATTTGTTATGCTCCACAAATAAGTGAAACCATATGATAATTGACTCTCTCTGCTTGACTTATTTCACTCAGCATAATCTCTTCCAGTCCCGTCCAAGTTGCTACAAAAGTTGGGTATTCATCCTTTCAGATGGAGGCATAATACTCCATAGTGTATATGGACCACATCTTCCTTATCCATTCATCCGTTGAAGGGCATCTTGGTTCTTTCCATAGTTTGGCGACCGTGACCATTGCTGCTATAAACATTGGAGTACAGAAGGCCCTTCTTTTCACGACATCTGTATCTTTGGGGTAAATACCCAGGAGTGCAATTGCAGGGTCATAGGGAAGCTCTATTTTTAATTTACTGAGGAATCTCCACACTGTTCTCCAAAGAGGCTGCACTAACTTGCATTCCCACCAACAGTGGAAGAGGGTTCCCCTTTCTCCACATCCTCTCCAACACATGTTGTTTCCTGTCTTGCTAATTTTGGACATTCTATCTGGTGTAAGGTGGTATCTCAATGTGGTTTTGATTTGAATCTCCCTGAGGGCTAATGATGAGGAACATTTTTTCATGTGTCTGATAGCCATTTGTATGTCTTGATTGGAGAAGTGTCTGTTCATATCTTCTGACCATTGTTTGATATGTTTGCCTGTTTCGTGTGTGTTGAGTTTGAGGAGTTCATTATAGATCCTGGATATCAACCTTTTGTCTGTACTGTCATTTGCAAATATCTTCTCCCATTCCGTGGAGTGCCTCCTTGTTTTGTTGACTGTTTCCTTTGCTGTGCAGAAGCTTTTGATTTTGAGGAAGTCCCAAAAGTTTATTTTCACTTTAGTTTCCTTTGCCTTTGGAAACAGGTCTTGAAAGAAGTTGCTGTGGCTGATATCGAAGAGATTACTGCCTATCTTCTCCTCTAGGATTCTGATGGATTCCTGTCTCACGTAGAGGTCTTTTATCCATTTTGAGTTTATCTTTGTGTATGGTGTAAGAGAATGGTCGAGTTTCATTGTTCTACATATAGCTGTCCAGTTTTCCCAGAAAAATTTATTGAAGAGTGTCTTTTTTCCAATGGATATTTTTTTCTGTTTTGTCAAAGATTAATTGACCGTAGAGTTGAGGGTAAATATCTGGGCTCTCTACTCTGTTCCACTGTTCTACTCTGTTCTACTCTGTGTCTGTTTTTATGCTAGTACCATGCTGTCTTGGTGATCACAGCTTTGTAATAAAGCTTGAAATCAGGTAACGTGATGCCCCCAGGTTTATTTTTGTTTTTCAACATTTCCTTAGGGATTCGGGGTCACTTCTGATTCCATACAAATTTTAGGATTATTTGCTCCAGCTTTTTGCAGAATACTGGTGGAATTTTGATCAGAATGGCATTAAAAGTATAGATTGCTCTAGGCAGTATAGACATTTTAACAATGTTTATTGTTCCGATCCAAGAGCATGGAATGGTCTTCCATCTTTTTGTGTCTTCTTCAATTTATTTCATGAGTGTTTTGTAGTTCCTCGAGTACAGATCCTTTACCTCTTTGTTTAGGTTTATTCCCAGGTATCTTATGGTTCTTGGTGCTATAGTAAATGGAATCGATTCTCTAATTTCCCTTTCTGTATTTTCATTGATAGTGTATTAGAAAGCCACTGATTTCTGCACATTGACTTTGTATCCTGCCACGTTGCTGAATTGCTGTATGAGTTCTAGTACTTTGGAGGTGGAGTCTTTTGGATCTTCCATATAAAGAATCATGTCATCTGCGAAGAGAGAGAGTTTGACTTCTTCA
>NW_026748881.1:0-1853 GCF_022355385.1 Mustela nigripes
GGCTCAGTTGGTTAAGCAGCTGCCTTCGGCTCAGGTCATGATCCCAGCGCCCTGGGATCGAGTCCCACATCGGGCTCCTAGCTCAGCAGGGAGCCTGCTTCTCCCTCTGCCTCTGCCTGCCTCTCTGTCCGCCTGTACTCGCTCTCTCTCCCTCTCTCTCTGATAAATAAATAAAATCTTAAAAAAAAAAAAAAAAAAAAACCAAAGCTCCGACTTCCACTTATATTGTTGATTAAAAAACAAACTAGTCCACTCATACACTGGTCTACCATATAAAAAATAGATGATAATTTAAAAACCAAAATAAAGAAAAATTCAATTAAATTCATTATTTTAAGTGCCTAACGCCTACCACCAGGTGGCGCTGGATTTTTTTTTTTAAATCTCTTCATCTTGGCTCCTTATTTGCCAAACTTAAATTGTCTTCACTCAAACTTCTCTTTCTTGCAGCATAAGTGTTTCCATTTAGCAATGAAATATGTATGCTTCATGCTCTCTGGCACATCTGAAATCATACAATCCCGATGCTCATTCCTGCTACCTGATTATGGGCATTTCCCAAATTCAATCCTTACAACTTTCTTCACACCCATCTCTCTTGCAGAATCTTCACTTGTTTTACTCTAACCCTTACCCATCTGGATGAATCCCAAATTCTCACTTGCAGCCTTATCCTTTTTCTGAATACCAATGCCACTCCCATTCTAAATTCTTTGTTGAATGTTTCAATTTCCACACTTCCATACCCTCCTCCCTTATGCTAATTATAAATCCATTTTTCCTTTTTCCCAGCCTCAAAACATTGAAATGGTCTGTCCTTCCTTCCCCACATACGCCATATAATCTAACATGAAGACTCTCAGTGCTAAGGTTATTACACCACTGAAAAATAGGAATTGCTGAAAAGGAACTTACATGAAAACGATGGTGTCCTATATTCCTAATGGCCCCTTAAGTGAGTAAAGTGATATTTCTGGAAAGCAAGGCTCAAGGCTTTGTAGGAGTTCAGTGATTTTGCTCATAAAATTTTCATAAGAAAAAAGAGGTTAAACTCCTTAGAGCTGGCACTCAAAGTCATCCACTTTAAAGTTCTACCCATCCCCAGCTTTATCTTTGTACTTGTTAACTGTAAACATCAAACTTCTGGTTATGTTTACTACCAAAAGAGGAGTTTATTTAGGAATAGGAGAGAATAACAGCAAGCGATGGCAAAGCCATATGCAAATACGTGCCACAGAGGCGAAGACCGCGGGAAGCTGGGAAGGCGGATACAAATAAAAGGCCACCCCAGCAAACTGGGCGCGGCAAGGACAGTGGCTTCTCATTGGCTGCGCTGTGACGGCGTCTGATTGGCTGGACTGCCGTGGGGGGCGGGGAGAAGGAAGCGTTCCTTCCGCCTGCGGGGTTAATCGCGCAGTATCTGCCCGCAAGTTAGTCTTTTTGATGGCTCCGCTCCCAGCAGAGCGGTGGTCCGGGCAGGAGGGCGCCCCCTGCCCGGCCTTCCAGTTTGATTTCAGTGAGGTTTCCCATTGCTCATTTCACAGGCTGTTCTTTTTACGCTGCTGTGTGGTCGGCTCCAATCAAGCTCGTTTCCTCTCTCCCACCAAGAAGTACTATGCTAATTCATGAGGCACATTGCTTCTTTTCAAAGAGGTCTTCTTCCACTCAATCCAAATCCTACAAATCCTCATTCATCCCTTTTTTTTTTTTTTTTTTTTTTTTTGCCTCAACAACTATATTAGACTCCTAAAACACTGTCCTTCCAACCCTTTCCAAGTCCATCACGTTGATCTAATGAACATGACCAAAAAAAAAAAAAAAAAAAGGTTATGACCCAGTCTAAAATTTATGAT
>NW_026748882.1:0-1853 GCF_022355385.1 Mustela nigripes
CATGACCTGAACCAAAGGCAGACACTTAACTGACTGAGCCACCCAGGCACCTGAACATATTAGGTCATAATCGAGGTATATGGTCTCTTCACTTATATAAGAATTGGGTTGTCAATTAGCCCCATTTTATACTTAGTTGCTTAGCTTATATCACATTTCTCAGGGAGCTATGCTCAACAAATCCAGAGATTTCAGGTGGTTTGTTTTTTTGTTTTTTTGTTTGTTTTTTTTTTTTTTTTTTGGCAAAATTCTGACTTTTTCCTGTATAACATTTTTTTTCTTTCAAATTTTTATTGAAGTTCTAGTTAGCTAACATACAGTGTAATATTGGAGTAGAATCCAGGTTTGTTTGTTCGGGGTTTTTTTTTGTTTGTTTTTAACCATGAGAATTTTAAACAACAATGAATATCATGCTGAAAACACCTGCTAGGGAAAGAATGTATTGGTTGTTCTCAGCAGCATATTTACAAGTTGATAGGATTGAGTCACCTTCCTTCTGTCTTTTCCTGAAACAGGGGAAAATGCCTTACAGACCTGGTTCTCACTCCCTTCTTCCAGGTTTGCTGGAATATTGATGTCAAATTCTTTACATTACTGGTGCAACACTCATCAAAGCCCCTTGGACAGTAAGTGTACGTGCTGGAAATGCATGGAGAAAAGGTGCAGAGCCATTAGTGGCAGTAATTGTCCATTTAAATTACTCTCACATCAATGGAAGAACAGATTTCTTCGCACTGGCAGAGTGTAAGTATATTATAGATCTATGCTCTAGGAGATTAAATTAAAACATTTCATTTCACTGAAAACTCAAACAAGGCAAGGCCTTTGCGTAACTAAGTAAAAATCCCAGTTCTGTTGGTCACTGGAATTATCTGATTCTGTGTTATTGAGTTTTGAATTGAAGGCAGTGGAGCAAGCCTGTCAAAATCAATTGACTTGATTCTCACTTATGCAGACGTGTCGAGTCCTACAGAGGTTGAAGGTCCTGGTTTGAACAGGTCAGACCACAGACAGAGGCCAACTGCTCATATGTCAAACCTTGGACTCTTTCTCAAGTATTTTTCATAAATATATCACAACCTCTCCTGAACAAACAATATGGCAAACACGCTCACCCTGTGTTAAGTAATTAGTTCTACAACTGAAAATCACGAGTCAACTTTTCTAATGGAGTAATTAAAAATGTAAAGTGTAAATTACTTTGATAGAAATGGACCACAAATATGGGACATTTATGTAACATAAAAGGGAGGAGAGACCAAAAGATCAAATCTGAAAGATGATGGCCAGGAACTTCCAGGGATCACCCTGAAACCAAATAAAACAAAAACTGGGAGATCCAAAGAGTGAAGATACCTGCTTACTGAACCCCTGAATGTCAATGTTCCTGAAGTCAAATCAGTCCCTCCTCGACTTCTAAATTAGGTAAATATACTTTCTCTTTTGCCCATGAACTCGCTTGAGTTTTGTTTCTGTTGTTTTCAAAGAGTTCTGACCTAAAAATAGCATATCTGTCCCATTTCTGGCCTTGTATATGATAGGCATCTATTTAGAATGTTGAACTTCTTTCTATTGGTGGAATTTTGTATAGTATGACTTAAAGTCATAGAAGATGACTTTTTTGTGTTTATTTTAATGTAGGAAAAAATGGCCATATTAAATAGTGAACATCACACATTTTTATAAAATTTAAGAAGACCATGGATGGAACTGGAGGTCCAATGAAATAAGTCAAGCAGACAAAGACAGTTATCATATGGTTTCACTCACATGTGGAGCATAAGGAATAGCACGGAGGACCATAGGGGAAGGGAGGGAAATCCAAAGGGGGAGAAGTCACAGAGAGAGATGAA
>NW_026748883.1:0-1853 GCF_022355385.1 Mustela nigripes
GCCATACCTACTTCCCAAACCTAAGCCGAGTTTGTGTTTTCAGACTTCTGTCCCCACATTCCTGGCCCACAGACCCTTCAGGCTGGGGCCCCTGGAGCCTCACATCAGGACTGTGCCTGTCCATACCACGGGAATTCTGCCATGGCCTTAGGTCATCATCTCTTCCCTACCTCAGTTTTCAGGCTTCAGAACCTAGACCTTAACTCCAATCACTGCCCAGGGGTGACTGTGATGCGGAAATCAGAACTCTTCCTTACTCATGGCAAGAATCCTTGTGGTTGGCATGTTGTCCAACGTTCAGTGTAGGAGAAACCAGAATTCATCCTGAGGCCCCGCCCATTCTTGAGTGTGACAAGGGCATAAATACGCATTGTGACCCTCAGCATGAGTCCTGTCCTCTAGTACGTCCTCTCAGTTGCTGGGCCATTAGATGTCATAATGGGCTTGACATGTCCCTAGGCCCCAATTTTTAACCAGATTTCTGGTTGTCCAGTCGCCCCTCCCCAGGGCTCTACTCTGGTATCCCTCATTTGGTGGGACACCTGAGGTTGAAAAACAAAACAAAACAAATCAACAACAACATAACAACGTGTCGCTCTCGGCCCGCAAGAACGACCCGCAGAGGAGGTGAGTGGCAAACTTCTTTTATTACTAATGCTAATGTACTAATGTTAATTGCGGCCGCGCCGCACCAAGCACTTACAGCAGTATATATGCACGCGCGTACGCCCCCCTTCCTGCCCAATCAGAATGCCGTGCATGCAGTGTCCTCGTGCACTCTTATGTAACCGAGCAGGATTCTTTTGTTCTCTAGCAGTGATCATGCATATATCTCTTGGCTCCTAGTGCTGTTCACACGCCGATCACGAGCGCGCCCACATTCTCCTCAACCAATCATCCTCATTTCTTCAATCCACGGGCACATCCATCTACGTGACTCCTTGCATCTGCTGGATGGCTCTCCACAACTCCCCCTTTTTTATTTTTTATATGGCAGGGATCGTGCCTGTCTTAGGTTGCCAATCCTCAGCACACATGCTTACCCGTCATCGGGTACTCCCCCTGGCCGAGGAGCCCCTGTCTTAGGTTGCTATGGTGAGGGATCAGTCTTACCCGTCTTTGGCTACCGACCCAGCATACTAAGCCATATTTGGGGGAGGAGGTGCTAGCCTCCAGAGCCATCATGGCTCAGACCAAAGCCCATTGCTGTAGCCATTGTTGTCATACAATTCTACAGATGCATTTTAGAAGGAGTATTTGAGCCAGAATCGTCAAGGCTCTTATGCCTGCCTAGTTTTGAGGAAAGAGATTGATTGTCATAACAGCTTAAGGAGGAGGAGCCAAGAGATACTTGAGCGGTGTTTAAGGCCGCTCTCTGAGCTTACCGCGGTTGATTAGCTGATGGTTACGTATGATGGCTCTTAACTTATAAACTTCTGCGAGTATGATTTTAATTGCACAAGGCAAGAGGCACATGAAAAGAACAATCACCATTAACACTCCTATAATTGTTCCTACAACATACCAAGCATGCGTCAGGGAAGGGAAGTGAGAAAACAAGGAGTTTACAAAGTTTTCAGCAAGCTGAGCAACGGGTAACTGCTAAGGATAAGTTGATGGCTGCTGTTATTCCAAAGTCTCGTTTATGTCGAAGCAGCACCGGCAGGTTGTCGAGGTTCACCTGTACTGGCATCAGGATATACGTCGGTATCTTGGCTATTACTGTCGAGTCTCCCACCGTGGCATTCCAACATTCTGATAGCAGACAATTCTGGAACTCACAAGAGAAACTAGATGACTTGTTAATAGTAGAAGCATTAAAAACTATGAAGAGAAAGGGAGCTCTAACACAG
>NW_026748884.1:0-1853 GCF_022355385.1 Mustela nigripes
CCCCCCAGCAACCCTCAGTTTGTTTTGTGAGATTAAGAGTCACTTAGGGTTTGTCTTGGCATTAGGGAAATACAAATTAAAACCACAATGAGATATCACCTCACACCAGTCAGAATGGCTAAAATTAACAGGTCAGGAAATGACAGATGCTGGTGAGGATGTGGAGAAAGGGGAACCCTCCTACACTGTTGGTGGGAATGCAAGCTTGTGCAACCACTCTGGAAAACAGCATGGAGGTTCCTCAAAATGTTGAAAATAGAACTACCCTATGACCCAGAAATTGCACTACTGGGTATTTAACCTAAAGATACAAACATAGTGATCCAAAGGGGCACGTGCCCCTTTGGATCATGTGTACCCACATGTTTATTGCAGCAATGTCCACAATAGCCAAACTATGGAAAGAACCTAGATGTCCATCAACAGATGAATGATAAAGAAGAGGTGGTATATATACACAATGGAATACTATGCAACCATCAAAATAAAGGAGGACTGATTTTTTAAAAAAATATTTTATTTATTTATTTGACAGACAGAGATCACAAGTAGGCAGAGAGGCAGGTAGAGAGAGAGGAGGAAGCAGGATCCCTGCTGAGCAGAGAGCTGGTGCTGGGCTTGATCCCAGGACCCTGAGATCATGAATCATGTCCCCAGCCAAAGGCAAAGGCTTTAACCCACTGAACCACCCAGGTGCCCCAGGACTGATAATTTTTTTGTGTGTACAATGCATACATGCATGTGAATGGACACAGGAAGATGGCTGAAGGATGCACCAGAGTAACAGTGTCAAATCTAATTAGATATGCAGCTTAAGCATTTGGTAGAAGAGGCAGTTTTATGTGAGATGCATTTACCAGATGTCCAGGATGATTCATGTTATCACCTCAGATGCTAAAGACAGAGAGTCTGAGTTTAAATCCCATGTATACCTTTCACAGGCAATGTGGCTTCAGGTAAGGCACTTATCTCACTGGAATTTAGATTTATAATAACTATAATTATTTTATTATACTTCAGTAATACATATTCAGTATTATTATTAGTAGTAGTAGTAGTATTGCTATGATTTAACTATTATTATTAGAAATTTTTTGACACAATTTATTAAGAAACTTGGAAATATTTCCAGGACAAAGCATTCTAGTCACAACTTTTAGACTGAAGTCACTGATACGCAAGGATAAAATAAGACAACAGCTCACTGCACGTAATTCTGTGATACTGAAATATAAATTCCACACTCCAAGGCCTCATCCATGACACTGACATGTTCTTGCATGCAGACAACTTGTGATAGCTGAAGTGATTGTGTAAGCTACTTGATGAAGATCATACATTTAGTTGGATTCAAGGATTAAGTTAATATATAATGTTACTTATATTTCCTCCAAGACTGATTCTGACCTAAGGGATTATCATATTTTCCACATAGATAACATTTGGAAGAGGATGCAAAAGTGGCAAATTTCATAGGGATAGAACAATCCTCATTTTATAAATATTGACTTATTCATTCTTCAGTCCTTGGGTTAAAGCTATGATTTTTAAAACTCCTTTTACACTGTGGTGGAAATAATTCCAAAATATCTTTCAGGATTTCCTGTCCTAGCCACAGGGACTAGAAATATGATAATATAGCACATATTAATGTAGAATTACTTGTCTAAGAGATTTCAACAATGTGATTAAAGTTACTGGCATGTTGACTTTGAGTTATATGTTTCAATCCTATCTAATCCCACAAGCTCTTTAAAAGTAGAGAATTTTTATTCTTCTCCTAAAAATAAAAATTCTCTACTTTTTGAATAAATGAAACAAGATGGGATTGGGAGGGAAACAAACCATAAGTG
>NW_026748885.1:0-1852 GCF_022355385.1 Mustela nigripes
AGAGAACAAATTGATCGTTTCCAAAGAGGAGGCAGCGGGTGGACAGGAAAAATGCGTGAAATACAGTGGGAGATAACAGGCTTCCAGTTACAAAATTAATAAGTTACAGGACGAAAGGCACAGCATAGGGAATATGGTGGGTGGTACAGTACGGCGAGCGCAGCATAACATACAGACTTGTCAAATCTTGTTGTTTTATATCTGAAACTAATGCAACATTGTGGGTCAGCTATACTTCAATTAAAAAATCAAAGGAGTTTAAAAAAATTAAAAGTGAGCTCTGTTATCCAAATAGAACATACGAGATGGATTTCCCATCATACCATAAATTGAAAACGACTTCTCTTGATAGAACAATGCTTTCCTTAGTCTTAGTCCCTACTCCCTCTACCAAAAAAAAAAAAAAAAAAAAAAAAACAACTACTTTCTAAAAACATCTTGGTATTTTGAAAATTATAACTGCAGTGAGTGATGAGAGTGAAAACAAACTGATAATCCATGTTTCCTCATTTATTATCCCTTTTACGAAGATGAACAGTAAAATCATATGTAAGAATTAACCAGAGAGAGGTCCATTTTCCACTCACTATAATCAAGCTGGAATTTTCAACTATTATTTAGTATTAGTTGATTCTGGTGGCAAATGCAAATATGGTTTCACTTCTTGGGCACATGAGGAAGATTTTTTCGGTGAAACAGACATACCAGGTTGGCCCAGGCCTGCACTTCCAGGGTTCAGAAAATGGCAAGATACAACCTGACACTTAAAACTTCCCATCAACAACTACCGCTGCCCCCCAACATCTTGTTTCTTCCCACAGACAGCTCATACTGAGACCTGTCCACTGTCAGGGTCAAGCTAAAGGGGGATGCCCACAAACTAGGTGGGAAATGAGAGGATGCAACTGCAGCTCTATGGGGATGCCTAAGGCCACTGAATGCCCCATCATGATTCTCCAGCACAGATGGGGGCAGCCTGCACCACGTGGGTAGAGCTCTAGGACACAGAAAGTACTGGAGTGGCAGTCAACAAACAAAGGTGTTTGTGTAATATATAAACCCCCATAGGGTTGTCAATTTGTGGGATTCACTTTTTCTAACTGTTCACCCCATGACATACAATTTCAGGAAACCCAGAGCTCATGGATTATTGTTAAGGGCACATTCGGACTCAATCAAAGTGTAACTAAGCATAATCATACACATAAATACAAATATCATTAAAAAAATCAATACCACCTCAAACTTTCTTTTTAATTCCCAAATGAGCTTTTATGGGTTTTAATATCAATTAATGTGCTTATAGAACTGGTAAAAAAACAGTCACTGATGAAATTTTAAAATTACCACTCTGCTTTCCCTAATTTCTGTTGATGTACTTTTATCTCACACAAAAATGAATTACTAAGGAATAAATCATACTTCACTGAACACGTTTTAGCTGAAATGATGCACCAAGATGTACAGCTTTGGTCAGGCTTATACTGCTGTTGTGAACATAGTATATGGGGTGTAAGAGCTACTGTCTTTTCCTTCTCCCATGAATATTAGTCCTAACGGACTCTTCACGAGGTAAGAAAACTTAGTCTAGAAGGTACACTAATTCCTCTCCTCCCTGGTGCAAAATACTGTTAGAGGTATTAGTTTTAGATAGAGAAGCAAATTCACTTTGGAAAAAAGCACACACACACACAAAACCCTCAAACATGACCTTTAATACAGTGATAAGGGTGAAAGTGTAAACTTCATTTGGAAACAGCACTCAAAATACTGTTTTGAAGGGCCTTTACAACAGCGGTATGCTCTTTGAAAAGATTTTTCAGATCAACTGATTGAATCATATTTAATTTAC
>NW_026748886.1:0-1852 GCF_022355385.1 Mustela nigripes
GCCTGAGAGCGTGTGGCGCCCAGCTCCAATGAGGGGCTGGGAGCCTCGCCATCCAACAGAAGCACAGCCTTTTTGCAGTCCCCATGCAAGTGCCCTGCCATGCCATCAGAGTCCGAGTCATGCCCTGCGCCCTCCCCAGAGAGAGGTGGCACAGGCACCAGCCTGGTGCTCTGGGACCTGGAAAGACCAGGCACTCCCAGCTTGTGCCAGTGGGAAAATCTCAGTGTGCGATTGCTGCTTGGAACTTCTCTGGCAGTCTGGAGCTGCCCAGACAGCCGCCACTGCTGTGGTTTTGGGTACAAGCAAAAAATCTTGAGTCCCCAGGGACCGCGACTGGGAACCTGCTCTGCCAGTATTGAAGGGGGGATTTATTTGGGCTCTGCAGCCAGATTGAGGCTTCTCTCTGAGACGGAGGTCAGGTACAGTTTGCTTTCCTCTAAACCTACAAAAACCATCAAAAGCCCTCAAGGCAAGAGAGAAAAACAAAAGTGAACAAATATAAAAACCTCCAGAGAACAAAAGCCTGAAAAAACCAGTTTCCTAAGAGCCCACCCCCTTGAGAGGGGTGGGAGGACTTAACTCAGAGAACATCATTGAGTGAAAACACACGTGGCAGCCCCCCCCCCAGAAAACCAACTGGGAAAGGAAAAAAAACACAAGAGAACAACCACCACTACTTCATAGGACAATATTTATTATTAATTTGTTCCCACTATCCTGGCTCATTTTTTTAAAGATAATTTTTTATTATTATATAGAAAAATTTTTAACCTATTTACCATCACAGTGAGATGTCCAGTACATCAAATTCCATAATAACCTTCTATCCTGAACTTTTTGATACATACACCTGTGTTTTCCTTTTGCATTTCTGTTTTTTAAATTTATTTTTTTTAAATTTTAGTTTAGTTTAGTCTAGTTTATTCCTTTTTTAAAATTTTATTTTCTAATATTCACATAGAATTAAACTTCAAGATAATCCCCTTTCCCCAATCAATGCCACCCCTATAGGTAAAACAATTCCTAATCCCCCTTTATCTTAGGAAAGTGTAGTCTTTAAGAAATATATGAAGATACATCCGGAAAAAACAAAAACAAAAAAACAAAAAACAAAAAACAAAAAATCTCCCTCACCCACACTGAGAATTTACAACCACTCTACAATATTTTTCTTCCACCAGTATTTCTGTGTTTTTTTTTATTTATATATTTGACAGAGAGAGATCAAAAGTAGGCAGAAAGGCAGGCAGAGAGAGAGAGGGAGGAAGCAGGCTCCCTGCTGAGCAGAGAGCCCGATGCGGGACTCGATCCCAGGATCCTGAGATCATGACCTGAGCCGAAGGCAGCGGCTTAACCCACTGAGCCACCCAGGCGCCCCTATTTCTGTGTTTTAGTGTTTGTCCTGATAGTATATAAATCATACACTCGGGGTTCTTTCTGATGAGGTTATTCCTTTATATGCATATATATATGCAAATATATATATATATATATATATATTTTCTCTTCTCATATACTTTTATCAGTCTTTTTGTTCGTCTGTTTCTGTTTGTAAACTTCATAAATCTTACCTTGGAACCCATTAGGGCTGAACCTTCTCTTTTATCTCACCTTTCATTCTTGTCTCTCTCCCTCTCTCATTTTTTCTTTTCCTTTTCTTTTTCCTCTCATTTGGGTGGGTAACTCTGATTGATCAGAAGCGTTCCAGGGTGCACCTTGACTGCACCACTGTCCATACATCCAGCTACACCCATTCAGCCATCTCTCACCAAAATGACTAGGATGAGGAATGCCCAACAGAAGAAAAATACAAAAAATGGACCTTCTGCAACAGAGCCAATGGCTATCAACA
>NW_026748887.1:0-1852 GCF_022355385.1 Mustela nigripes
CCCGACCCGTTCTCCGCGTCCGCCCCGCCGGTGCTGCTCGCCCACAAATTCGCCGCGAGGTCGCTCGTCTCGAGCCTGCAACCCCCCGGGGCCCGGGGCCCGTTCTCCGCTCGCCTCCCTCTGTTGACCCTGCCGCCCCCTCCTCCCCTTCCCGCCCCAGGTGGGCCCCGAGCCGGGGAGGAAGGCCGGGCAGCTGCTGGCGGCCCTCCCCACGGACGAACCTCGGGCCCGGCCCAGGGCGCTCTGCACTAGGCACTCGCGACCGCTCGCGCCGTAACGGGGCACAAGCAAAGGAAAAGGAGACGTTTCCCAGCCACTCGGGGAGAGGCGGCCAGCGCCTGCCCCGGACACCCGGCCCGGAACCCGGCGCACGGCGGCTCGGCGGGCACAGCGCTCCGACCCGCGCGGGGTGGGCGACAGGACGGCCCCGGGCCACGCTCCCCCCCGCCCCCGCCCGGTGGCGCGTCCCCAGGCCCCGCCGTCCGCCCGCCGGGCCCGCACCGCCCCCCCGCGAGCGTGCGTGACGTGCGCCGCGGCGTGACGCAGCGCGGCGCCCGACGGGACGAGCGCAGGGGCGGGGCGGGGCGGCGGAAGTCGGCCAAGGCGGCGAGGAGATGGACGAGGACTGGGCCCCGCCTCAGCCCGGCCCCGCCCCTGGTCGTGGGCGGAAGTGACGACAGCGGCCGCGGAGGTCACTTCCTGCTAGGGTGGATGAGGAGGAGCCGGAGACGCCGCGGAGGAGACCGGAGCGAAGACGGGCCGCGCCGGGGAGAGGTGAGTCCCGGCCTCGTCGCCAGGCCGACGCTGGGCCTCGCGGGCTGCGTCCCCGGGGCCGGGCCGCCGGCAGCGCGGGGGCGACCAGGCCCCCTGTGTGTGAGGGGCGGCCGGGACCCGGGGCGCGTTGGTGCGGTGGCTTCGCGGGGCCCCGGGGCGAGGCCGGCCCGGCCGGAGGCAGGACGGAGGGAGGCTCCGGGGACCGGGACTCCGGGCAGCAGGCCGCCGCGGGGCAGCCGCAGCGCCGGCCCCGGCCCCGGCCCGCCTTCGCCTCCCGGGAGCGGCCGCGAGCTGGGGAAGGGCGAGGGCCCCGGGGGGTTGCAGGCTCGAGACGAGCGACCTCGCGGCGAATTTGTGGGCGGCGTGGACGGGCGACCGGGCCGCCGGCGTGCGGGAGGAGGCTTCGCGGCCGAGTCCCTGCCGCGGCGGGGTCGGACCCCCGCGTCGTGCGCTTGGAGGGCGCTCCCGCGGCAGGACGGAGGCCCTGCTCTCCGACCGAGCCGTCCGGGACCCGGAGTCCGGGCGGCCTCCCGGGGGAGGGAGCGGCGTTGGCCTCCCCGGTTGTCGCGGAGATGGCGGCAGCGGCGGAGGAAGCCCGGTGGCCGTGTCTCGGGTGTGTGCCTGCGCCTGTGTCTTTGCGTCTGTTTTCTCCTTGCTCGGGGGTGTTTGTGTCGTCCTCGTAGTTTCACAGTCAGACTCGCGGGTTCTCTTCGTGTGCGGGGCGGGGGCTCCAAGGATCCGGAGGAATCCGAGCTTAGATGAAATTTCCAAGATTAGGAATTCGCCCCCACCCCGCCCCGAGGCCAGCGAGGCTCCTACATTCCGGCCTGGAGCGCTCTTGCTAATGTGGGTGCTGGGGCCCTGTCATCCACCCTGGGGAACCGAGAGCTGCCCTCTCCGCCGCCTCTCCCTCGGGCAGCTTCACCCCTCCCTGCGCTCTGTGGAAGGACCGACTGGTAGAACGCTGCCGCTGCCGCTGGGAGCGGGGCACGGTGGCGGAGCTGTAACCCGGGCCGGGCTGGAGCTGTAATCCGGGCCGGGCTGGAGCTGTAACCCCGGCCGGGCTGGAGCTGTAACC
>NW_026748888.1:0-1852 GCF_022355385.1 Mustela nigripes
GCCAAACACAGCAGGTGAGTATCTCCCAGGCAAGCCTAGGCACTTAAGGCAATAAAATGTATCCTTTTGAGTTTCTGATCTCAGTAATCACAGTAAGGAGAAGTAAGCATTTCCCAGCTCCCAAAAGTTGAACTGGCTTCTCCCAGATTGTTTGCTTTTCCCTGACAATCATTTTTCAAAGAAGACCAAATCACTACTGATTTTGTGATGGTAACACATTTTTCCTCTACCAATAAAACACAGAATAGTGTGATAGTCTGTATTTAGAACTAAGTAGAAATATAAAATAAACCAGACTACCTAAAAATCACAATATGGCTTTTTAAAAATATTCTTAAGCTTTTGAAAATAAATGCTTAATTTTTACTAGCTCAATTACTAATTTAAAAACCTGAACAGAGTAACCCACAATGGAATGGAATGCTGGATAAAAAGCACTATATTTGAGTAAAGTAAAAAAAAAAAAAAATCTCATTTTCTTGCTCCCTTCCCCTCTCTCTTTCTTTTTACCTTGTTTGTTTATTTTCTTCCAACACGTTGTTCCCAATACCAGGACTGGCTACTTACAATGTTTGGCTTGAGAATCATTTTGAGAAGATAAAAACTTAGGTCTCTTTTATGCACATTTAGAAATACTCCTCTATAGGAGTCACACATAAACATTTGCAGAAAGATTCCAAATGCATCAGCTAGAGGGTAAGAGGCAGTCAATATTCTCAGTGGCTAATGGCATCACGCCAGGCTCAGTTCCTATGTTTTTGCTGAAACCGGCTAAGATAAATCCCTACAGTGTCTTCATTGCTGCAGAAAAAGAAAAGGAATTAAGCTAAAGTCTCTTGGGACAACTGATTTATCAAATAAAAGGGAAAACAAAAGGAAGCAAAGTGATTTTGTCCCTTCTGACAAAGACAAGCTCGTGCATATCTATCTTCTACTAATATTTTTTAGCAGGAAATCCCTAGTTCCAAAGCAGCTCCTGTAAACGGGCTTTATTTATATATTCAGTGCAGTGGGCTCTGCCCTGGTCCCAGGGATCGGATGCAGCTTCCCTAGAGAGTCTATAGGCTGCCCGCTTCTACAGCTTCCCAAAGGCCCACGAGTCAAGTTCATGCCTGGAAATCTGGCCCTGCCCAAGTCCTCAGCCCAAAGCTCTCATAAAATGAGGACCGTTTTGAACTGCTTAAACCTCATAGTTTGTACCCCAGAAAGGATTTCTCTTTGGAAAGGGACAAATTTGTTCTGAAACGCGGAGTACCCTAGGACGCTGTCCTTCAAGGATCCCCACCGTTCGGGCTCCCCGCCAGTCTCCGGGCAGCTTGTCTCTCGGCAACACCTGCGGAGCCGGGACACCGAGACGCGCAGACGGACGCTTTCTAAAGCGCTTCCCTGGGGCGAAGGCTGAGCCCCCAACGGCGAGGAACAGGGTGCAGCGCCACCCTGCACTCTCAGCCTGCCTGGAGAGTGGGGCCGGCAGGGGCCGGGGGGCATGGTCCGACCCAGCGGAGCCGCGGGGGGATCCGCGCCGCACAGCAGTGCCCTAGGGGTCGGGGGTGGGGCGGCAGGCTCTTTCCTACCTCTCGGGTCTGGCGGGCGCCGGGGCCGGAGCCGGGGTGAGCGAGGCGGCGAGGTGACAAGGCGGGCAGGCAGGAGGCCTCAGGGGCGGCGAGGTAGCGTGCGGAGCATCCCGCGTCCCGGGACTACTCGCCCAGGCCCGCGGCTCTCCGCTCGGCGGCGGCCCCACCCGGGCCCGCCCCCGACGGCGCGGGGAGGACGGCCCCGGAGGGCGGGGGCCCGGCCGGCTGGCGAAATCAGCCCCGCCCGCTCTGGGCAGTGCATCTTTCCTCCCGCGCGC
>NW_026748889.1:0-1852 GCF_022355385.1 Mustela nigripes
AGAGGATAGATAGATAGATGTATACATAAACACACTTGTACATACACATATGCATATTTTTCCCGTTAATGATACTCATGCAAATAAAATTTAAGCTCAAGGAAACCTGTCTTGTGTGTTACTTAATATCCAGTTTTTAGTCAACATCCAAAAACAAATAATCCAATAAAAACATGGGTAGAAGACATGAACAAGGGTTTCCCCAAAGAACACATTCAAATCTTCAGTAGATACATGAAAAGATGTCCATCATCATGTATCATCAGGAAATTGCAAAGCAAAACTAGAAAGAGATACCACCTCACACCTGTCAGAATGGCTAAAATCAACACTACAAGAAACAAAAGGTGTTGGAGAGGATGTGAAAAAGTCACACTTGTGGGGGCTGCCTGGGTGGCTCAGTGGGTTAAGCCTCTGCCTTCAGCTCAGGTCCTGATCTCAGGGTCCTGGGATCAAGTCCCACATTGGGCTCTCTGCCAGGCATGGAGCCTGCTCCCTCCTCTCTCTCTCTACTTGTGATATCTCTCTTTCAAATGAATAAAATCTTAAAAAAAAAAGAAAAAGTAACAATTGTGAACTGTTGGTGGTGATACAAACTGATACAGCCATATTGGAAAACAGTATGGAATTTCCATATAATTTAAAAATAGAAGTCCTTTGTGATCCAACAACCTGTTGGTGTGTATTTACCCAATGAATATAAGAAAACTTATTCAAAGGGATGCTAGCACCACTATGTTTATAGCAGCATTATATATAAAGCTAAGATATGGAAAGAGCCCAAGTATCCATCAATTGATGAATGAATAAAGAATAAGTGGTATATATATATAATGGAATATTATTCAGCCATAAAAAAGACTGAAATCTTGCCATTGGCAATAACATGGATGGAACTAGACAGTATAATGCTAAAAGTGAAATAATCAGTCAGAGAAAGACAAATACCTTTACTCATATATGGGATAAAAGAAATAAAACAAACAAGCAAAGGGGAAAATAATAAGACATAGAAAGAGAAACAAAGCAAGAAACAGACATTTCATTATGGAGAACAAACTGATGGTTACTTGAGAGGATTTCAAAGGAGTGATGGATTAAATAAGTGATGGGGGTTAATTAGGGCACTTGTCATGATGAGCACTGATTGTTATATGTTATATTGTACACATGAAACTAATACAACCATATATGTTAACTAACTGGATTTCAAATGAAAACTTTTTAAAAATCCCAGTTTTTAGCTCACATTCTGGCTTACAAAAGGGATTTAGCCAGGAATTTGGAGATTATAATGAACAAATAAAGGGGTGAACAGGCAGTTGTTAGATGAAATTACTATCCTTTCTGGCTGATCTTATACCTTTTATCTAGAATTATTTTTAGCACTTTAGACTCTTCCTATTTTATTTTGATTCATTAAACAAAAATTTCCTCAAAGGACCTTAGACTCTATCCCATTTGAGCAACAGTGTGAGAGAGGAAATGGTGTCCAGGAGGAAAAAAAAAAAAACATGAAACTACTTTTGTTTACTAGTGAATGCATAGTTCTTCCACAGAAGAAGCTCTAAATGGTCATGGCTCCAGCTTTATATGTGTTCAGTCATATGTTCAGAAGTAGGTAACACTATCAAAAAATATAAAGCATCTGAGATTATTTTCCCTTAATTGAAAGCTGGTGTATGAGTCTGCCGTGGTTTCTTGGGTGCTGGTAGAGACGCAGACTCATGGTTCAGAAATAATATAGTTTATTATCCACAGCAATAGAGGTAGCCAGAATATTAACAGTATTTGTGTGTGTGTGTGTGTGTGTGTGTGTGTGTGTGTGTGTGTGTAGGGGTGGGAGTTATAT
>NW_026748890.1:0-1852 GCF_022355385.1 Mustela nigripes
CAAACCCTTTGCTCCTCAGGGAGAAGCCTGGGGTTGTGAGTACCCTCCCAATCCCAGGTCGCTGTACCAGGGGTGGGGTTTATGGCAAGACTGATTCTTACTTCAACATAGGTTTTTTTACTTACTCACCTAATGTGTAAGAGTCACTCAGCTAGTGTAGGGTTTTTTCCACAGGAAATTTTTCCATATGGAGCTATAGATTCAGTGTGTATTTCATAGAAGAGATGAGTTCAAGATCCTCCTATGCCACCATCTTGAATGGAAACCCCAGACCTTCTCTATGTATGTGTGTACACACACATATGTGTACACACACACACACACACACACACACACAAATATTCATGCTCTTCTAAACTATTTCCCATCTGGGGCACCTGGGTAGCTCAGTGGGTTAAGCCTCTGCCTTCGGCTCAGGTTATATCTCAGGTCCTGAGATTAAGCCTCACATCGGGCTCTGCTCAGCCGGGAGCCTACTTTCCCCCCTCTCTCTGCCTGTCTCTCTGCCTCCTTGTGACCTCTCTCTCTGTCAAATAAATAAATAAAATCTTTTAAAAAAAATAAAAAATAAAAACCCATTCTATTAAAAAAAATTTCCCATCTAAAAATATAACTTGAATGTCTTTATGTAAAACACATACATTTCTATTAATATTTTATGTGCATGCTGAGTGCCCCATTGAACAGATGTTCCAAATCTTTCATAACCTATTTCCAAGTATTGGTCTCACAGGATTAGCTATGCTGTGTTTCCCCTTTACAATACTGTGATGCCCCGGTAGGCTTATATGCTTAGAGGCAATAAATTACTATCTGCTTCCCCTGTGACTCTGCTACTCCCTGACTTGTTTAGTCAGCAAGAATCAAATGTGATGATTCCCAAACTAGTTAAGAACACCTACACTTACTTCGTAATTATATAGCTTCATTAAACACTATGTAAACCAAAAAAATACGACTGCAAAACAAAAAATCACTGTTCTTTTGAAAACTAACAGAGCTACTTTGGAAAGATTTGATACAAAGAAATCAATAAGAAAATTTTTGCTAAGTTAGGTATGGGTGAGATGACCACATACCAGGTAGGGAGGGGGTGATCACAGGATTCTCACTCAATTCAGTTAAAGAAACTGAAACTGAATGCAAAAAAAGACAACATAGAAAGCTTTTTCTTAAAAAAGATTCTTTTTATTTGTTTGAGACACAGACAGACAGTATGAGCAGGGAAAGGGGCAATGGGAGAAGGAGATTCCCTGCTGAACAGGGAGCCCAATGCGGGACTCCATCCCAGGACTCTGAGGTCATGACCTGAACCGAAGGTAGATGCCTAACCTATTGAGTGACCCAAGTGTCGTGACAACTCAGAAATCTAATCTGCAGGCCAGTTTCCAGAGAAAAGACCTGGCACTGCTTCAATGGAGAATAAATGTACGTATATTTTTTCCAAATAAAATGCTAAAAACTGTATGTACCATTCCCTAAGAGTACTTGTTTAAACTGACTTTCTTAGTTAATCAACCAAAGACTGACCCTGATAGTGTCGGAGAGAAGGACTTCATACCAAACCGTAATTTCACAGTCATCTACAGAAAGCCACCTGCTTCTTACACTGGTGACCAAATTAGCCTGAACCTTTCTCTCCTGAGACCATCTCAGACCTTACATCATAGTTATGTAGTACGTCATGGGAGAGGGTCTTGGTTCATAATCCTGGCCATCCTACTCACCAACTGTATACCTTTAGGTTGATCACCTTCCCTGCCTCAGTTGAAGGCATTGTTGAAGTTCTTGAACTTCACAATGGAATTCTAAATTGTATAACTGGGGTGCCTATGTGGCTCAGTTGGTTAAG
>NW_026748891.1:0-1852 GCF_022355385.1 Mustela nigripes
ACGAGTGCCGTGTAGGTTCTTATCTGAAGAACTCTTCAGGATATGAAGAATGAGCGAGTCTGAAGCACGTACTCAGGCTTTTGTCTCTGGATTTTCTATCAGCAATGGACGTGGAATGTTGGGTAGGTCTCATGGGCCATGGACGTATCTTGCTCTCTGTGGATTTGGCTCGATCCCAATTGTTTTTCGTCAATCTGTTGGATGGGAGGACTCCTTTCAGGTTAGTTACCTCAGGTGTCCCACCAAAAGAGGTATTCCAAAGCAGAGCCCTGGGGAAGAGTAAGGGACAACCCGAACTATGGTTAAAAATTGGGGCCTAGGGGCATGGCAAGCCCAATATGCTGTCTCTCCATCCAGCCACTGAGAGGCCTTACCTGAGGACTGGGCTCAGCCTAAGGGTCACAATGTGTGTTTGTGACCAATGTGGTCCACAACCATGGGCCCGGGCTCATGGGCCACACTGGTTTCAAGTAAACTGAACCTTGGACAACATGCCTACCACAAGGTTTCTTGCCATAGGGAAGAGTTCTGATTTCCACCCCGGGCCGTGATTGGAGTTAAGATCTCGGTTCCAAAGCCTGAAAACCGAGGTTGAGAAGAGATGACGAACTCAGGCCATGGCGGGTCCGATGTGCTCAGTGTTCGTCCTGCTGTCTGGGTGGGGCCAGGAGGTCCAGGATCATGCTGTGTCAGAAAGGGCATTAGTGCCCTCGTCAGCATATATATTTGGGGTACAGCCAAATGGCGTGCCCCGTTGATCCTCATTCAGGGTTTCTGTGTAGCCCCAGAGGGCAATGATTTTCTTCTGGAGGGCAGGCAGAGTGCTGCATTGTAGTTCTGGATTGCCAAATGGATGGCTTATGGGCCAGTAGTCTGAGGATGGAAGTCAGAGAACCCATGCTAGGTCTAGGATTCTGGGTGAGGATATGGCAGGCACAATTACAGACCTGAATCGAGATCTCGTGCATCTGAAGTCAGGGCGAGGATCAGACGATAGCTCAGGTTGGACATTCTGTCCCTGATGGCCCCTTCTTGAAGGGGGTGTGGATCATGAGGCCATGGGCGTTTTCCCACGAAGGGAGTTGTGAGAAGCTCCCAACTGCAAAGATTCTTCTGCTGGACAATTGAGACCTGTTGGGTGGCTCCAGGACAACGATTCCGAGCAGGGTTATAAGGATGGATGGCTGGGTAGCCAACCTCCCATTCCAATTGTCTCCAAGCAACAAGACAGGTCAGATCTGCTGGATCTGGGGGAGCAACCGAGGAGACTGAGTTGAAATGGACTTTCCTGTGGATGTGTCCTAATATGATTTTGTGTCTATGGAGACCTTGGAATGCAGCAGTGGCACTGGGGCCCTGAAGGGTTCTCCTAAAGAGAGGCTTTCACACAGCTCCATCGTGCAAGTTTCCCATGTGTAGATGAGAATTGTTCTGATGGGTGAGTCAAGAAAAAGCCATATGCTGATATTTATATCCAGGCCTCTGAGGAGAGATGCCTGGAAACCAAAGCAATGGATCCAATAGATGCTTAGGGGCCTGTTCATTCCTTTTTACCTCTGAGCACATCAATCTACGGGTCTGAGTGCCCTGAGTGCCGGTAGGTGCTCAGATGGGCTCAGATTGCCCCTGTTTTCCTGGGAAGCCACAAATATTGGGATGGCCTCAGGGACTTTGGAGGTTTATCCTATTAGTAGGGTTGTGGCCATTGTAGTGGGAACATACAATTCCCTTGGAGAGGGCAAGCACAGTCGTCAGGTTTGGCTCCAGGGGCCTGAGCCTGTAGGGTGTGTAGGCCAGGGCTGTTTGGACAGTTGTCTGAAAACACAAACTCGGCTTATGTTTCGGGTCATAG
>NW_026748892.1:0-1851 GCF_022355385.1 Mustela nigripes
AAAAAAAAATTATTAGTTCTTTCCAAATTAGATTTAATGGGATTCTGTTTTTCATTCATGAATTCATTTTACATTTTATATTTTATCGATTTTTCTAAGCTTCGGCCAATATTCACTGCATTTTTGAATAGCTTTTATCTATTATTGTAAATCGTTTTTCTGCTACATTTGTTTAGTCATGGTTATCCATTTCTTCTTTCCAGTTTTTCAGATATGTGATATCAATTTCCAAATAAATTATTTAAAATGTTTATTTTTTATACTAAACTTCTATGAAAAACATTGATATATGTATTATGGCATATTGTTCCCCTTTCAACTTATTTTTTAAAATGTGAATGTGCCTTGGCAAATATATATTCTTTCTTTTTATGTTTATGTAGATTCTTCATAATTTTCCCAAGTTCATTGGCTTATGGTTTATATTTTTTTAATAATTTTCCTACTGCCAATTAATAGATTTTTTTCCATTACCTTGTCTAAGTTGCTATTGCCATTATAAGTAAAAAGCATATGGAAATCTATATCCCTGTCCAGTTTCCTCAAATCACTCATTATTTTCAGGATCTAGTTGGATTTTCTTACAGGTTCCAGGTGGACAAGCTTTTGAACTGGTGCTAATTATTATTTCTGTTTCTGGCTTCCTGCATTTACCAGCTTAGGGATCATTTTTAACAATTATGATGAAATGAGGCATTATATTCTTATTCTCAACATCATTAATAATGATATTAGTTTAACATGTCCTACAAGATAATAATAGATACATGTAAAATAATTTCATTGACCAAAAAAGTGGTGGAAAATGTAAATAAAACACAGTGGCAACCAACGAGTCATTTCAAGTTGAGCTATTTTTTCCCCCTTTATCTCCCTGTCTCTTTAATTTCCTGTAGCACATTCCTACAAAGTATTTTAAGGTGTTTTATATGCACATACATAGAGATCATCATGGAGTCTAAATCTAATAATTCCTTGTCAGTTATAAATATTTTAAGTATTGTTCATTCCTATGTCAGTTGTCTATTAACTTTTTCTCCACACTGCACTTAATTGCAAGGAAATATTTAATTTTAATATAAATTAGTTAATCACTTTAATAAATATTTTTACCTTATGGATTAATCGTTGATGCTTATTTCTTAATTTTTTTTAACTTTTAAAATTTTATTCATTGAGAGAGAGAGAGAGAGAGAACAAGCACAAGCAGGGGAAGCTGCAGAGGGAGAGGGAAAAGAAGAAGCAGGTTCCCCACCAAGCAGGGAGTCAAGCTCAGTCTCAGGGCCTTGGGATCATGATCTGAGGTGAAGGTAGAGGCTTAGCTGACTGAGCCACTAAGTCTAATTGTTATCTTTGATATTTAAGGAAATACTTTATAATCTCTAATTGATCCCCTATGTCACAAATACAGTTTTCTCTATGGTGCTATTAATTTTATTGTCTTCAAATTAGACTCTTTTTCTGGAAGCACTTTTAATCAGTCTCTTAGGTCTATAATTTAGTTTTTATACATTTCATTTAGTATTTTATTTTATCTTCATCATCTCTGAGTATTCCTGACCAGTACTCATTGATCAAATCTTTCTTATTAATCTATTCCAAAAATTTGTTTGTTTCTATAAGATTTTGTTATTACTGCTGTCGTTCTTAAGTTTTGCCTTTATATTCTTTTTGTTTTGTTTTGTTGTTTTATGCTTTGGTGTTTTTGTTGTATTGTTTTGTTTTTCTTTTGAATTAATACAATTAAACCTTTAGATTTCCTTCATACCTTTAATTATTGTCACTTATTTTCACAAATGATATTACCATAGTAGAGTAATTCTAAATATTTCTGAATTAGCTGTATTATTT
>NW_026748893.1:0-1851 GCF_022355385.1 Mustela nigripes
TCATTCTTCATATCCTGAAGAGTTCTTCAGATAAGAAGAATGAGCGAGTCTGAGGCGTGTGCTCAGGCTTTTGTCTCTGGATTTTGTATCAGCGATGGCCGTGGAATGTTGGGGAGGCCTCATGGGCCATGGACGAATCTTGCTCTCTGTGGACTTGGCCCGATTACCATTGTTTTAACTCAATCTGTTGGATGGGAGGACTCATTTCAGGTTTGTTACATCAGGTGTCCCACCAAAAGAGGAATTCCAATGCAGAGCCCTGTGGAAGAGTGATGGGACAACCAGAACTATGGTTAAAAATTGGGGCCTAGGCGCATGGCAAGCCCAATATGCTGTATCTCCATCCAGCCACAGAGAGGCCTTACCTGAGGACTGGGCTCAGGCTGAGGGTCACAATGTGTGTCTGTGACCAATGTGGCCCGCAAGCATGGGCGGGGACTCATGGGCCACACTCGTTTCAACGACACTGAACCTTGGACAACATGCCAACCACAAGGTTTCTTGCCATGAGGAAAGAGTTCTGATTTCTGCATCATTTTCAAACCGGGGCCATGACTGGCGATAAGGTCTAGGTTCTAAAGCCTGAAAACCGAGGTTGAGAAGAGATGACGACCTATGGCCATGGCAGGTCTGATGTGCTCAGTGTGCGGCCAGCTGTCTGGGTGGGGCCACGAGGTCCAGGCTCAGGCTGTGTCAGAAAGGGCATTAGTGCCCAGGTCAGCCTATATATCTGGGGTACAGCCGAATGCCGTGCAGGTTGATCCGCATTGGGGGTTTATGGGTAGCCCCAGAGGGCTATGTTTTTCTTCTGGAGGGCAGGCAGAGTGCTGCATTATAGTTCTGGATTGCCAAACTGGAGAGCTTGTGGGCCAGTAGTCTGAGGACGGAAGTCTGAGAACCCAAGCTAGTCATAGGTTTCTGGGTGAGACCTCAATTGAGACCTCGTGCCTCTGAAGTCAGGGCAAGGATCATTGGATCACTCAGGTTGGACATTATGTCCCTGTTGGCCCTTCTTGAACAGGGAGTGGATCATGAGGCCAAGGGGGTTTTCCCACGATGGGAGTTGTGAGAAGCTCCCAACTACAAAGAATCTTCTACATGACAATTGAGACCTGATGGTTGGCTCCAGGACAACGATTCCGGCAGGTATCTAAGGATGGATGTCTGGGTAGCCCACCTCGCATTCCAATTGTCTCCAAGTACAAGACAGGTTAGTTCTGCTGGATCTGGGGGAGCAACCAAGGAGGCTGAGTTGAAATGGACTCTCCCGTGGATGTGTCCTAATATGATTTTGTGTCTATGGAGACCTTGGAATGAAGCGGTGGTATTGGGGCCCTGCGGATTTTCCTTAAGAGAGGCTTTTACACAGCTCCATTGTGCAAGTTTCCCATGTGTAGATGAGATTTGTTCTGATGGGTCAGTCAAGAAACAGCCATATGCTGTTATTGAAATCTAGGCCTCTGAGGAGACATGCCTAGAAACCAAAGCAATTGATCCGATAGGTGCCTAGGGGCCTGTTCGTTCCATTTTACCTCTGGGGACATCAGTCTACGGGTCTGAGTGCAGGTAGGTGCTCAGATGGGCCCAGATTGCCCCTGTTTGTCCTGGGAACGCACAAATATTGGGATGGCCTTAGTGACTTTGGAGGTTGATCCTATTAGTAGGGTTGTGGCCATTGGAATGGGCACACACAATTCCCTTGGAGAGGACAAGCACAGTCGTCAGGTATGGCTCCAGGGGCCTGAGCCTGTAGGGTGTGTACGCCAGGGCTGTTTGGACAGTTGTCTGAAAACACAAACTCGGCTTATGATTCGGGTCATAGGTATGGCAGGACTGATCTACAGACCATGA
>NW_026748894.1:0-1851 GCF_022355385.1 Mustela nigripes
CCTCTCACTTTCTTCTTCTTCTGGAATCCCAATTATTCTAATGTTGTTTCGTCTTATGGTGTCACTTATCTCTCGAATTCTCCCCTCGTGGTCCAGTAGCTGTTTGTCTAAAGGGGGCTTTTTAAATTGAAATTTCCTATTATGGATACAAATTCTTACTAAAGACAAAAAGTACAAATTCTTTTTAAGATGTTAACTTAGGTGTCTTCACCATTTTTCATAACTGGACACTGGGTGGAAACTATACTTTCTCAATCTTCTTTAGAAGTCAGCTTGTCCCCTTTTCTAACTATACAAAAATATTCACATTACCGTGAAGAAACAAGCAAATATTCCTATGATGAATGGACACTCCTGATGACTTTGATGGGGGTAGATACAGACTCCTACCCAAGTATGATCTCCTTACCCAATCCTGGTCCTGGCAGGAGGCCTCTTTTTTAAGAGTTATATTTATGATAGACTAAAGCACCCCCCACCCCTCCCACCCCGCTCATATTAGAGCCAAACTTAAACATTTTATTCTGTGCCAAATAAAGCTTCAGACTTTTCATGATGATGTCAATGGTCCATTTGTTTATTTGTTGGTCTGCCATGAAATTTCCACAGAGCATACCTGAGGCTAAGGGTCCTCAATGGGGTCCTTTCTAAAGGGTCTGTAATCCCCTCTCTGGGCAATGCCAATCCGTCTCAGGGGAACGTGGCCCATTCCATAGTCCCCTCGGTCTCACAGCTCTCCAGCATGCTTTATGTTCCCCCAGTTGTCTTCATTTCTTTGCTAGAGGGCCATCTTCCTTGTCCTATCTCTGTCTGTGTAAGCCCCACCCTTTCTTCTAGAACTAGATTAAGCGTCTTTGGTTTCTTCCATTGAAATTTCACAAAATTAATTACTGTGTGGAGCAAAATGTATTAGTACATATTAATTTGTACAGTCCCATCTTCTGTATACTTTTTAGTTTCATTAAAGGCTTTGTGCTAGATATGAAGGAGGTGAGGTATGGAGAGACGATTCCCAATTCAGAAGAGGCAGGTACCTATGCAGACTTCCAAGCAGTACCAAGACCACAGGTGGGGTGACTTTCAGACACCAAGTAGCCCAGACACAGGAAGGGCTGCAAATCTCTAGGGGCCATTCAGGCTCAGGCACAAAGGCACCAACACTGACGCTGAGATGTCTAACACATGATTTGGAGTACCATTCAGTCATGCTTGGGAAAGGAGAGGTGTGGTCATCAGGATGTCGCCCCTTACTCCCCAGATCTGCGAGTATGTAAATATGTAAACATATTTAACCTTATAAGCCTTACAATAGGGAGATTAGCCTGGATTATTCATATAGGCCTAATCTAATCACACGAGCCCTCAAGAGTATAGGGTATTCTCCAGCTGGGAGCATGAGAGAGAGAGAGAAGTGGCAGAAGGAGAGACCAGAGGGATTTGCAGTGAGAAACAATGGATTTTCTACTGATAGAGGGCACTGCAGATAAAGCATAGGAAGAAAGGGGGCAGCCTCCAGAAGCAAAGACTGGCTCCTGGCTGATGGCCAGAAGGCAGCAGGGATCTCGGTCCTACAATCAGAAAAAACTGTGGTCAACAACCTGAATCAGTCTGGAGACAGATCTATCCCCAGAGCCTCTGGAAGGGAACACAGCCTGATGTCAGTGTCCTGAGACTCTCCGCAGAGAGCCCAGCTGAGCCCCACTGCACTGGACTTCTGACCAACAGAACTGGGTGCTTTTTTTTTTTTTTTTTTAAGATTTTATTTATTTATTTGACAGAGAGAGATCACAAGTAGGCAGAGAGGCAGGCAGAGAGAGAGAGAGGAGGAAGCAGGCTCCCTGCTGAGCAGAG
>NW_026748895.1:0-1851 GCF_022355385.1 Mustela nigripes
AACAAAGCTTTGAGTTTATAGCAAGCACTCCTCCCCAAACCACACACCCAAGACTCCTCCCCAAACCATGCCTGATCACTACACGTGGCTGGAGGGTGGGCCAAGAGGATCCAATGCCCTCCTAAACTGCTGGAGCCGCCAGGGTCTCTCACTAAGGCAGTTTGCGAAGTGAGTCGGAGTCACCTTCTCCATGGAGGAATTTGTAGTCTTTAGTCCTGACGGTCAGCACCAGCCTTCTGGACTCCCGAGAAAGTAAAAAATCCACCATTCCTTCTTACCACAGAAGTCGAAGAAATAATCAGGGCTCAAACAAAGCCTGAGAGGAGGAAGCAACACCCTGCAAACAGGTATTTTTTCTCCCACCAGATTAGGCCAGTTCTGACCAAGGAAAGGGCCAACCTAGGAAAGAACACACACCCACAACCATGCCAAAGACATTTCTAGTGTCTTCAACAGCGAGAAAACGAGTACCTGGAGCATGTCCCGAAATCATGCCAAAACGGATTCTCAATCTTCAAAACTGGCCTGTCGCCAAAGTCAGACTCTACACCCTAGAACCTGAGCCCAGGATGGACTCATGTACTGGGAGTCCACAGAAGCAAGAGTGGAGCATGTTGAAAGAGACTCATAGCCCAAGTGAAGAATCTGAAAGACTTTCATGCCCATTTCAGGATGACAGCCTGTATGTCCAAAAGGATACATTGAAAAGGATTTGAATGTCAAAAAATATTGAGCATTCCACAGGCTGGTGAAGCTACTGTCTGGGGAACTGAATGGAGATGTGGCATCACAAGCCTGCCTCAAGCCTAATGACCACCCCCCAAATGGCCTCATGTGATAACCAATCAGTGACTCTTGTGGAAGAAGGGCATGTTATATTGGAGCCAGGAGAGGAGGAACAATGTGTCAACATGGGGCTATTTTATTTGGACAGACAGTGGATGTTACATGGTGGTGAGGAAATCCAGGAAGACAAAGAACAGGAGAATGAACAAGGGAACTCATAGCAAAGGCTGGGCATTTTAGGATGGTGGAGGTGCTCTGTATCTGGCTGCATTCCATAGGGACCTAGGTCCAAATTAAATAAACCATCCTCTGGCCCCAGTAAATCTCTGTATTTTTTTTATTTTTTTATTTTTTGTCAACATATGGGCATGCACGTATTTGATATAGAGAGAGAGATCACAATCAGGGGGTGGAGCTAGAGAGGGAGAAGCTGAGTTGCTGCTGAGCAGGGAACCTGAGACCAGAGTCGATGCCATGACTCTCGGATCATGCGTTGAGCTTAAAGCCTCCTTTGAACAGCCCAGCACCAAACCTTTGTCTTCATAATATCTCCTAGTTCTAGAAAAGAACTGCTCTGTCTTTGTTCAGAAATTTAGGTGATATGGATTTTGGCTTGGACTGGTGTGACTTAAGCTATCCTACCTGCTTCAAGAGCTGGTATAGCTTGTCCTCTGGAGTCAATGACTTGGCTGTGGACACACTACGCTCTCACACATATTTGGGTAAAAAGAATTCCTCCATTGCTAGCTTTTGCAGGGGGAATGACATTATGTCCTCTGTTGCTCTGGTTATATTGATTGTTATGGGAGTCCTCTGTGCCTATTAATCTGTATCTCTTTTCTGCTCCCAGATAAGGAACATTTTCTGCTCTAATTTCTCAAAGAAATGTTCAGCCTTTTTTTTTCTCACTCTGTGTTCTCCTACAATAGGCACCTCTTCCCATTTCTTGGAGTCGATGACTTCCCTAATCTCATTGTCATGATCCATCATCCTTCCTTCTCTCTTTGTATTTGTTCCTTATTTTCCAGTCTTTTTCTTCCAGGTCACTATTGGTATCCCAGGCTT
>NW_026748896.1:0-1851 GCF_022355385.1 Mustela nigripes
CTTTCCCCGGTAGCAGGTTGCAGGCATATAAGTAAAGGCTGAAAAATAGTGAGAAGTTCCTGAACCCCTCATGCAGCTAGACTCACATGATTCCGCCTGGCTTTTCTGGATTAGAAGGAAAATGAGAAGGTGAGAAGGGGCCCTAACCGAGCGGAGTTTGGTGGGGCCTGCCGTCTGGGATGTCCAATTAGTCTCTGTGGGTGCCCGCTTGAGATTGTTGATATGTACCCATGCAGAGTGCCCCAACAGTTTCGCAGCAGTTGGGGTGGTAAGGACAACTGTATAAGGCCCAGTCCACCGAGTTTGTAAGGAGTCTGGCCACAAGCTTTTGAGGAGGACCTGGTCCCCAGGGGATAGATCTCGTATACCCCCTTCAGAAGCATGAGTGCTAGGGGCTGGGATCAGTGTCCGCGTGAGCCCTTAAGAGAGCTCGGAGGAGAGTAAGGTAAGGTAGATAGGATAAAAGAGGTGGGGAAATGGCCGGAAGGCTATGATTTATAAGAAAGGACCAGCCGTACAGTAATTCGAATGGGCTTAAGCCCGAAGGCCCGCAGGGCGTAGCCCGGAGTCTGGTGAGAGCCAGGGGCAGAAGTGTGGGCCAGGAAAGACGGGTCTCTAGGGTAAGTTTGGTGAGTTGGGCTTTCAGCAGCCCGTTGGCCCTTTCTACCTTACCCGATGACTGTGGGTGGTACGGGATGTGAAGTTTCCAGGTTATGTTGAGGCTCTCAGCAACCTGTTGGGTTACACTGGAGATGAAGGCGGGTCCGTTGTCTGACTGGAGGGTCCGGGACAATCCAAACCTCGGCATGATGTGCTCGATGAGTATTGTAGCCACTACATCTGCTGTTTCCCGAGCCGTGGGGTATGCCTCGATCCAACCTGTGAACGTATCAACCAAGGTTAATAGGTAGCGAAAGGTTTTATGGCGAGGCATGTGAGTGAAGTCCAGTTGCCAGTCTTCCCCTGGCTGATGGCCTTGGAGCTGATGGTTAGGCCCTGGTCTGCGGATTCCTCCTTGTGAATTCACAGCGGAACAGGTTTTGCAAGCCCTGTGGACAACTTCAATTACTTTAGATAAGAAGGGATGATAGAACAATGGCTGAAGAAATTGGCGGAGAGCCTTTGGGCCAATAAGAAGGGATCGGTGGATGTCAGTAATTAGGGTGTGCGCCAGATTGCCTGGCAGGGCAATCCTGTCCTGAATGTAGATCCACCCCTTATCTCCAATTTTTCCTCCCTGTGCCTGGAGGGCTTGTGTTTCCTCTTCCTCTGAGGCCAGAAGGGAGCTGCCATCTACAAAGAGCACGCGGTCAGGGTTGGATAGTGGTTGATCAGAGAGACGGGGATGGAGAGGAGTGAGATCTTCTATAAGTTGTAGGCAGGAGTGAACAGGTTCCGGGGTGGGTGAGGGTATAGGCAGTAAAGTCACGGGATTTAAGCGGGGGGAGGTAGAGATAGAGATATGAGAGTTTTCTAGAAATAGCAGATGGAATAGTTGGAGACGAGAAGGAGTCAGATGGGCCAGAGATTGGTGGCTAAGGAGGTCTGTGAGTCGGTGGTGAGAGTAGACCGTGATAGGCTGCCCTAAGGTAAGTTTAAGGGCCTCCTTTGTAAGAGAAGCGGCTGCCGCTAGGGCCCTGAGGCAAGGTTGCCATCCCTGGGCGGTGGCATCCAGTTGCTTGGATAGGTAGGCTATAGCCCTATGCGTAGTCCCCACCTATTGTGTTAGGAGGCCGGTGGCGGAGCCAAAGCGCTCATCGGTGTAGAGATGGAACGGTTTAGAGAGATCAGGTAGGGCTAAAATTGGCCTGGTGGTAAGGCGGTCTCTCAGCTTAAGGAATGACTGGCGGA
>NW_026748897.1:0-1851 GCF_022355385.1 Mustela nigripes
TTTTTCATATCCCGAAGAGTTCTCCTCATGGTCTGTAGATCAGTCCTGAAATACCTATGACCCGAAACATAAGCCGAGTTTGTGTTTTCAGACAACTGTCCATACAACTCTGGCCTACACACCCAACAGGCTCAGGCCCTGGGAGCCAAACCTGAGGACTGTGCTTGCCCTCTCCAAGAGAATTGTATGTGCCCATTCAAATGGCCACAACCATACTAAAAGGATAAACCTCCAAATTCCTTGAGGCCATCCCAATTGTTGTGGCTTAGCAGGACAAACAGGGGCAATCTGGGCCCATCTGAGCACCTACCTGCACTCAGACCCGTAGACTGATTTCCCCCGAAGTAAAAAGGAACGAACAGGTCCATAGGCACTAATAAGATTCTTTGATTTGTTTTCGAGGCATTTCTCATCAGAGGCCTGGATTTCAATACCAGCATATGGCTGTTTCTTGACTCACCCATCAGAAAAAATCTCATGGACACATGGGAAACTTGCACGTTGGAGCTGTGTCAAAGCCTCTGTTTAGGAGAACCCTTCAGGGCCCCAGTGCCACCGCTTCTTTCCAAGGTCTCCATAGACACAAAAACATATAAGGACACATCCACGGGAAAGTCCATTACAACTCAGCCTCTTCGGTTGCTCCCCCAGATCCAGCAGATCTAACCTGGCTTGTTGCTTGGAGACAATTGGAATGCGAGGTGGGCTACCCAGCCATCCATTCTTGGAACGCTGCTCGGAATCGTTGTCCTGGAGCCAACCAACAGGTCCCAATTGTACTGCAGAAGAATCTTTGCAGTTGGGAGCTTCTCACAACTCCATCGTGGGAAAACATCCATGGCCTCGTGATCCACCCCCCTTTCAAGAAGGGGCCATCAGGGACAGAATGTCCAACCTGAGCGATCGTCTGATCCTCGACCTGACTTCAGATGCACGAGATCTAGATTCAGGTCTGTAGATTGTGCCTGCCATATCCTCAACCAGAAACCTAGGCCTAGCTTGGGTTCTCAGACTTCCGTTCTCAGACTACTGGCCCACAAGCCCTCCAGTTTGGCAATCCAGTACTACAATGCAGCACTCTGCCTGCCCTGCAGAAGAAAAACATTGCCCTCCGGGGCTACCCAGAAACCCCAAATGAGGATCAACCTGCACGCCATTCGGCTCTACCCCAAATATATATGCTGTCCTGGGCACTAATGCCCTTTCTGACACAGCCTGATCCTGGACCTCCTGGCCCCACCCAGACAGCTGGCCGCACACTGAGCACATCGGACCCCTCATGGCCTTAGGTCGTCATCTCTTCACAACCTGGGTTTTCAGGCTTCAGAACCTAGACCTTATCACCAATCAAGGCCCGGATTTGAAATCAGAACTCTTTCCCTATGGCAACAAACCTTGTAGTTGGCATGTTGTCCAAGGTTCAGTGTAGTTGAAACAGTGTGGCCCATGAGGCCCCGCCCATGCTTGTGGGCCCCCTTGGTAACTAACACACATTGTGACCCTCAGCCTGAGCACAGTCCTCAGGTAAGGCCTCTCAGTGGCGGGATGGAGAGACAGCATATTGGGCTTGCCATGCCCCTAGGCCCCAATTTTTAACCATAGTTCTGGTTGTCCCTTCACTCTTTCCCAGGGCTCTGCTTTGGAATTCCTCTTTTGGTGGGATTCCTGAGGTAACAAACCTGAAAGGAATCCTCCCATCGCACAGATTGACGAAAAACAACTGCGATCGGGCCAAGTCCACAGAGAGCAAGATTCGTCCATGGCCCATGAGGCCTCCCCAACATTCCACGGCCATCGCTGATACAAAATCCAGAGACAAAAGCCTGAGCACGCGCCTCAAACTCACTCATT
>NW_026748898.1:0-1851 GCF_022355385.1 Mustela nigripes
CTAGGCTATCATTGAAAATAGAAGGAGAGATAAAAAGCTTCCAGGACAAACAAAAACTGAAAGAATTTGCAAACACCAAGCCAGCTTTACAATAAATATTGAAAGGGGTCCTCTAAGGAAAGAGAGAGCCTAGAAGTAGTAGATCAGAAAGGAACAGAGACAATATACAGTAACAGTCACCTTACAGGCAATACAATGGCACTAAATTCATATATCTCAATGGTTACCCTAAATGTTAATGGGCTAAATGCCCCAATCAAAAGACACAGGGTATCAGAAAGGATAAAAAACAAAACCCATCTATATGTTGCCTACAATAAACTCATTTTAGACCTGAAGATACCTCCAGATTTAAAGTGAGGGGGTGGAAAACAATTTACCATGCTAATGGACATCAGAAGAAAGCAGGAGTGGCAATCCTTATATCAGATCAAATAGATTTTAAGCCAAAGACTATAATAAGAGATGAAGAAGGACACTGTATGATATTCAAAGGGTCTGTCCAACAAGAATATCCAATAATTTTAAATATCTATGTCCCTAACATGGGAGCAGCCAACTATATAAACCAATTAATAACAAAATCAAAGAAACACATCAACAATAATACAATAATAGTAGGGGACTTTAACACTCCCCTCACTGAAATGGACAGATCATCCAAGCAAAAGATCAACAAGGAAATAAAGGCTTTAAATGACACACTGGACCAGATGGACATCACAGATATATTCAGAACATTTCATCCCAAAGCAAGAGAAAACACATTCTTCTCTAGCACCTGGAACATTCTACAGAATAGATCACATCCTGGGTTCTAAATCAGGTCTCAACCGGTATCAAAACATTGGGATCTTTCCCTGCATATTTTCAGACCACAATGCTCTGAAGCTAGAACTCAATCACAAGAGGAAATTTGGAAAGAACCCAAATACATGGAGACTAAAGAGCATCCTTCTCAAGACTGAATGGGTCAACCAGGAAATTAAAGAAGAATTGAAAAAATTCATGGAAACAACTGATAATGAAAACACAATGGTTCAAAATCTGTGGGACACAGCAAAGGCAGTCATGAGAGGAAAATATATAGCAGTACAAGCCTTTCTCAAGAAACAAGAAAGGTCTCAAGTACACAACGTACCCCTACACCTAAAGGAGCTGGAAAAAGAACAAGAAAAAAACCCTAAACCCAGCAGGAGAAGAGAAATCATAAAGATTAGAGCAGAAATCCATGAAATAGAAACCAAAAAAACAACAGAGGAGATCAACGAAACTAGGAGCTGGTTCTTTGAAAGAATTAATAAGATTGATAATCCCCTGGCCAGACTTATCAAAAAGAAAAGAGAAAGGACCCAAATAAATAAAATCATGAATGAAAGAGGAGAGATCATAATTAACACCAAAGAAATACAGACAATGATAAGAACATACTATGAGCAACTCTATGCCAACGAATTTGACAATCTGGAAGAAATGTATGCATTCCTAGAGACATATAAACTACCACAACTGAACCAGGGAGAAATAGAAAACATGAACAGACCCATAACCAGTAAGGAGACAGAAACAGTCATCAAAAATCTCCAAACAAACAAAATCCCAGGGCCAGAAGGCTTCCCAGGGGTATTCTACAAAACATTTAAAGAATAACTAATTCCTATTCTTCTGAAACTGTTCCAAAAAATAGAAATGGAAGGAAAACTTCCAAACTCATTTTATGAGGCCAGCATCACCTTGACCCCAAAACCAGACAAGGATCCCATCAAAAAAGAGAACTACAGACCAATATCCTTGATGAACACAGATGCAAAAATTCTCACCAAAATACTAGCCAATAGGATTCAACAGTAC
>NW_026748899.1:0-1851 GCF_022355385.1 Mustela nigripes
GAGCATCGTCTCCGTACCATATGTGTGTGACACCTGCTGTGCCCAGCATTCGGAGAAGGGCAGCTCTCTGCCACAAGGAACCTACAACCCTCTCAGTATGACTGGAAGACAAGGTCCATCAACTCTAAATACAGAACATCCAGAAGAAAGTTAACATGTCTAGCAGCCTTCACTCTGCCATGCCACGAGAGGCCTGTGGGCAGCACCACTGGTCCTTGTGGAGGACGCTCCAGCATCTGTATCTGACCCACACCATGGAAAAGACAGAAGCTTCTCCACCTGGAAGTAACTGAGCAACATTCCAACAAACCCTATACACCTGCCTCCGGCATCTGCCACTTTTTCTTTCATTCTCACCTCCCAGACCAGACAAGAGCGTTACCCACAAGTTTCTAAACTGCAGAGGACAAGGGCAGACCCCTACGCTAATGAAGAATGAAGGGACCACAGGCCTGTGTCAGGCGTTTATACAACTAAGGAAATGACAGCTTAAACCCTACACGCCGCAGATGAAGTGAGAGGTGTTTCATCCCTCCCAGAACAATGTATGTGGGTGCTGGATGTGCACGACGGTAAGAGACAGATATCTGCCATTGTGCAACGGAGACACTTCCTTCCCAGCAATGGCACCTGCCCACTGCTCAGTGTGTGCAAATAGCCAGGAACATGCACGTGTGTCCTGAAGAACTTCAGAATCATACAGGGTCCCCAGCCTGGTTTCCCCTTGAATGTCAAGCCCTGAACACAAACTCTGCCTTTGCTCCACTGACACAACCAGAAGGTGATGATGATCTGGAAATAGACACCTGTAAGCTCTGCATGAAGACTTGCCACTTTGAACAGGAAACGACACCACACACAGACCCCAGGATATACCCAACACACACAGGCCAAGACACTGCTGCCCAGAGAGGAACAGGATTCCAGAAATGGGTACAACTGAAAACACCCCAGCATTTACTTGGTTCTTTTCTGGGACCTTCTCGGGCATGGTGCTGCTATTGTCCCCTTGAACTCCACAGGCTTCTGATTTGGACCGAAGGCCTAGAAGGGACAGAGGTGGTTTCAGACTGGCGACGACCACACAGGATTCAAGCCAACCCTCTACCCCTGCCCCAGCCTATTCCCCTCTCTCCTTCTGGAGGGTCCACTGTGTTTCTCACAGGACTCCCCTGACCCCTGTGGACGAAGATGGGAACTGTCCATCACCCTCGCTGATACGACCACTCTGCCTGGGACATATGTTTCCAGAACTAATCTATAATGCTGGACAACTGGGGTCTCCACATGTGAGACTGATGTGAAGGTTGTGCTTTGTCCAGCCCAGAGCCCAAAACGTCGTGTCTGTGTGGTGCACCTGAGCAATGCTTCTATGTCTGTCCTCTGTGGAATGTCACTTTCTGCTCCATAGTAGAAGCCTGATGCCCAGTTCTGTATGGTGAAACAGACAGTCCATGAGATGGACGTCAGACAAAGTGGAGCAATGTTACCATGTCCTCACTTGTGCGTATTGCTGCATTGCAAAGCCTTGTGGTACCACTTCTCCATACTCTCCACTGACAGAAGTGGTTCAACTATGAATAAGCTCTATGACCCATGTCAATTCAGATCATCTCACCATGTGGTGGAGGAACGAGGTGTGCCCGAGGCCCCCATGTCCACCACTGTGGAGGTGGATGAGGAGGATGGAAGTCTGGAACATTCCACCCCATGTGGTAGGGCATATGGAGGAGCCCTGGGCAATGAGGGAACTTTCTCACACCTCTAGCGACCTGCAGAACAGACAAGAAAATATTTTAGCAAAACAGACAAAAGTTGCAACACCAAGAAAAGAAACCAAAACAAAGAGCT
>NW_026748900.1:0-1850 GCF_022355385.1 Mustela nigripes
AGACAGTTTTCCTAATGATCTTACTGGGTCACCGTGTTACTTAGTGTGCAGTGGGGTTATCTGTGCTTGACTATTCCCCAGAGGTGTCTGTAGAGCTGAGGTGTCCAGGCATTCTCAGTACACTACTCCGGTGTATACACGTTGATGTAGGTATATCTGTACGAAGTAAGTCAAGTGTCAATCCTGTGAAAATGTGTCACCCTTTTATAATTTGTACACATCCTAAGTGGACCTGGTTTTCTTCTAAGTTTGTGTAATAGCCTTTACAGCCTCAGTAGGAATATTTGTGACTTAAAATGCTTAATCCCCCCGGACCATTGTAAAATTCTAAGTTGTGAATTGTTCATCAGTTATTACCCACCACCAATGTGTTACTGTCTTTCTTTTTTTTTAACAAATCATCTTGTAATTTATCAATTGAGAAGCATAGGCTCAGGTTTTTTTAATATAATTTTTTTATTTAAATGCCATTAATTAACACATAATGTATTATTGTTTCAGAGGTACAGGGCTGTGATTCATCAGTCTTATACAACACCCAGTGCTCATTACATCACATGTCCTCCTTAATGTCCAGCACCCTGTTACCCCAGCCCTCCAGCAACCCTCAGTTTGTTTTCTATGATTAAGAGTCTCTTATGGTTTTTCTCCCTCTCTGGTTTTGTCTTTTATTTTTTCTTTTCTTCCCCTATGACCCTGTTTTGTTTCTTAAATTCCACATATGTGTGAGAACATAGGATAATTGTCTCTGATTGACTTATTTCGCTTAACACAATACCCTCCACTTCCATCCACATTATTTCAAATGGATAGATTTCTTTCTTTCTTTCTTTCTTTCTTTCTTTCTTTCTTTCTTTCTTTCATTCTTTCTTTTTGATGGCTGTGTAATATTATAGGCCCAGGTTTTAAATATCCAAAGCTAATTGGTGATTCAGGGTGTGATTTTCTCTGATCTGCATTTTTCCAATGTCTTTCTCTGCCTTTTGTTCTCTCTTTTCCTTCAGACATAAATTAGATTATTTTTAGTATTAGAGACTCTCTTGGCACAGAAGGGTAGAGAATATGTGTTGTCTTGATAGACTAAAGCCTATGGCTTGACCCTTAATTTTTACGGAGTGTTTGTCAAATGCACCTGTAAGCCTCTCTGGGTGGTATTTGTGACCAAATGTAACTGCGTGAGATGAGGCCCCAGACTCAATTAGTCAAAAGCGTTTTGGTCCTTGTCACCACAAGCCATGATTCTCAGTCCTCACATGTGCCATCTGGAGTCAGGCCAGAAGGAAACAGAGCTGTATGTGGCATTGTGCATTCTCTGCTTGCTTAACCTTTGACATGGGGAGCAAGGACACCGGGGGGAGGCTGGTGCCTGCAGCACTCTTAGGAGCAGGTCTGTTGAGCGGAAGGACCCGCATGTGTTTAGCTGCCTGGGCAAGGCATAGCATTTAAAGCTCACAGAGAGGGACCAGGTATCATCTCTTGCTGCAGTAAGGGTTGTTTTTTTTTTTAATTTTTGGGTTTTTTTTCTCCATTAGATGTCAGAATAGCCAAGTGTGTTCTGTTGGCTGTCTCTTGGCATAATCCACATGGTTCTCTAGTTTCACGGAAACAGACCAAATGAAATACACAGATATATGGGGGCTGGGAGGGTGGGAGGAAACCTCATTGTTTTCAATAGTGCTTCCCAAACAAATAGCTGTAGGTAAACCAAATTTTACAAGATTACCTCATTTTAAACCTCATCATGCCATCATCTTTTAAAGGAGACCTTTTGTAACGTGGACTGTCCTTGCAGCAATAATGCATAGCCTCCTCCAAAGCAATTTTTAAAAAATCTTGTTATTTTAAGTTTT
>NW_026748901.1:0-1850 GCF_022355385.1 Mustela nigripes
ATTGGGCTTGCCATGCCCCTAGGCCCCAATTTTTAACCGTAGTTCGGGTTGTCCCTTCACACTTCCCCAGGGCTCTGCTTTGGAATTCCTCATTTGGTGGGACACCTGAGGCAACAAACCTGAAAGGAGTCCTCCCATCTCACAGATTGACGAAAAACAATTGGGATCGGGCCAAATCCACAGAGTGCAAGATTCGTCCATGGCCCATGAGGCCTCCCCAACATTCCATGGACATCGTTGATACAAAATCCAGAGACAAAAGCCTGAGCACGCTCCTCAGACTCGCTCATTCTTCATATCCTGAAGAGTTCTTCAGATAAGAACCTACACGGCACTCTAAGGCACCCAAAATACATAGTCTAACATTGGCACTAATGCACTCTCTGACAACCTGAGCCCGGACCTCGTGACCAACACCCAGACTGCTGACCGCACACTGAGCACATCAGACCCGCCATCGCCTAAGGTCATCATCTCTTCCCTACCTCAGTTTTCAGGCTTCAGAACCTACACCTTATCTCCAATCATTGCCCCTGGGTGACTGTGATGCAGAAATCAGAACTCTTCCTTACCCATGGCAAGAAACCTTGTGGTTGGCATGTTGTCCAACGTTCAGTGTAGGAGAAACCAGCATTCACCCTGAGGCCCCGCCCATTCTTGAGTGCGAGGAGGGCATAAACACGCATTGTGACCCTCAGCGTGAGTCCTGTCCTCTAGTATGTCCTCTCAGTGGCTTGACCATTAGATGTCATAATGGCCTTGACTTGTCCCTAGGCCACAATTTTTAACCAGATTTCTAGTTGTCCAGTCGCCCCTCCCCAGGGCTCTACTCTGGAATCCCTCATTTGGTGGGGCACCTGAGGTTGAAAAACAAAACAAAACAAATCAACAACAACAGAACAACGGACTTCTTCCATCCCACAGAAGGACACCAAACTCTTTGGACGGGGCCAAACCCCCAGAGAGTAAGACTCGTCCATTTCCCATGAAGTCACCCGAAAATTTCACGACCATGAATGACACGATATCCAGAGACATAAACTTGAGCAAGAGCCTCACACTCTCCTTTTTTTCATATCCTGAAGAGATCTCCTCATGGTCTGTAGATCAATCCTGCCATACCTATGACACGAAACATAAGCCGAGTTTGTGTTTTCAGACAACTGTCCAAACAGCCCTGGCCTACACACCCTACAGGCTCAGGCTCCTGGAGCCAAAACTGACGACTGTGCTTGCCCTCTCCAAGGGAATTGTATGTGCCCATTCCAATGGCCACAAACCTACTAAGAGGATCAACCTCCAAAGTCCCTGAGGCCATCCCAATATTTGTGGCTTCCCAGGACAAACAGGGGCAATCTGGGCCCATCTGAGCACCTACCGGCACTCAGACCCATAGACTGATGTCCCCAGAGGTAAAAAGGAACGAACAGGCCCATAGGCACCTATCGGATCTATTGCTTTGGTTTCCAGGCATCTCTCCTTAGAGATCCTTAGAACCATTAGAACCCTGCTCTTGCGTCTTTCCTTATGGGACATCCTTGAGCCATCCAACAGGTGTCAACTGTTCCACAGGAGTCCTTGTTCATGGACCACCTCACAACTCATATCATGGAAAGCTTCCAAGGTCACATGATGCCCCCAATCTTCATGAAGTCGGATCATGGAAAGAAACTCCAACCTGAGCCAACGGCGGATCTTCGCCTTGACTTCAGATGCACGAGATCTTGATTAAGCTATTCAGAGTGCACCTGCTGTGCCCTCACCCCAAAACCTAAGCATAGCTAGTGTTCTCAGACTTCCGTTCTCACTCTCCTGGACCACACGCCCTCCATTTTGGGATTTCCGATGAC
>NW_026748902.1:0-1850 GCF_022355385.1 Mustela nigripes
GGCGTTTTTCTACTTTTAATGGGGCAGCAAGGCAAACCGACAAGGTGAGAAGGTAGGTGTACAAATACGGCATAATCTTTGTTGTCCAATTTCATTAGTGAAAGAAAGGGGCCTAGATTTTATTCGTAACTAAGAGTCCTAGCCTTTGTAATAGTTTATAGCTTGTGGTCCTATCTAAACAATTGAGCTCTGGTAATAGGCCATCTAGAAACTCCAAATCATCCAACGTAAAATTTCAAATAAACCTAAGTAAAAAATTTCCACACCTGCAGTATCTGCGAGGTTCTTTTTCCCCCACAAGTCCCAGGATATTGGTAACAGGAGTGAGATGATGATGAAATCTTAAGTAATTAAGGTGATACATCTTATACATTGCGAGTATCGGGCATTGTAGAGTCCGTTTCTCGATCATGAGGGGAAACGCGCTTCTCTCATTGCAGCCTCCTCCAGATCCTTAAAAGTCCTCAAGAATTCCTCCAGCAGCGAGTGGCCCGGCGAGCCCGGCAAGGGCAGCAGCTCGCTAGACTCTGACGAGGGCAGCCTGAGCAGCGGCACGCAGAGCAGCGGATGCCCCTTGGGCGGGAGCAGGCAGGATTCCCTGCAGCAGCCCCAGCCGGGCCTGGCTGATCTGTCGGACAGTCTCATCAAAGAGAGTGACATTCTGAGCGATGACGAGGACGACTACTATCAGACTCTCCAACAGGGCAGCCCTACCAAAGACATTGAGATTCAGTTCCAGAGACTGCGGATCTCCGATGCCCCGGACGCCAAGCCAGCTGAGCAGCCCGGCACGGAGGGCCGGCCCAAGGGGGAGCAGCCCAAGCTGGTGCGGGGGCACTTCTGCGCCATTAAACGGAAAGCCAACAGCACCAAACGGGACAGGGGAGCTTTGCTGAAGGCACAGATTCGTCATCAGTCCCTCGACAGCCAGTCTGAAAATGCCAACCTTGATCTCGGTTCTGTTCTGCAGCGGGAGTTCAGTGTCCAGAGTTTAACCTCGGTGGTCAACGAGGAGTGTTTTTATGAAACAGAGGGCCACGGACAGTTGTAGTCCAGTCTCCGGCCAGACGTGGGCTCGGCTGCTTGTTTCACTTAAACTGGTGGCCAAGTAGAAACTGCAAAAAAAACTACTCATTATTGGGTTTTGTGCAGCATACATTTTCCCACAAAATAGTTGTAAAGATTTAAGTTATTTTAATTTATTGTAGATCAGAAAACTAGATTAAACTGATCAGAATCTGTAAATTACTTAGTTTATATCCCTTTTGAGCAGGTATCAAAATGACTTAGGATCCTTAAAATTGCAGTCTATTTTAATTTATGTGGAAGAAGTAAGATGGGGAGTTGTGATTAATAGTTTTTAAAAGGTCATTGTTTTTTTCCAATCCTTTGGGGCATTTCCTTTGAGCTGTTAGTTTTTGCTTTATTTAAAGCATATTTATTTTTAATGGGGGTGAGGGGCACAATGTGCAGATATTTCACTTTTGTAAGGTTGTAACAGATGCTGTTTATACTGAACATGTTATATCTATGCAGTATATATATTAAAAGAGCGCTTGTACTGTATCTTATTTGATTATAGTTATTTTCTCTACCAAGCTGCACAGTAAAAGGGAAGGGAGTCACATCTAGTAATCGCATTTTTGTTGTCCTTCTGTAGAAGACAAGAGAGTACACACCTGAGCAGCTCAACACTGTGGAAAGCAAAATTTGGTTTGCTGTTAGAGTCTGTGTTTCTCCTTGTCATCCTCTTTTTCCTGGTTTTTGCTTTTATTTTGTTTGAGTTCTTCTCTGAAATTATAAGCAAAGAGCAGTGGGTCTTCATCACACATTTTTCGGTAAACGTCACA
>NW_026748903.1:0-1241 GCF_022355385.1 Mustela nigripes
TCTGAAGCCTGAAAACTGAGGTAGGGCAGAGATGATGACCTAAGGCCATGGCGGGTCTGATGTGCTCAGTGTGCGGTCAGCTGTCTGGGTGTTGCTCAGGAGGTCCTGGCTCAGGTTGTGTCAGACAGTGCATTACTGCCCAGGTTAGACTATATAATTTTGGTACATTCGAGTGCCGTTTACGTTTATTCTCATTTAATGTGCCCGGGCAGCACATTAGGCAATATATTTTTTCTAGAGGGCAGGCAGAGTGCTGCAATGATGGTCCGGAATTGCCAAACTTGTAGGCTTCGGGGCCAGGAGTTTGAGGATGGAAGTCTGAGAACACAAGCTAAACTTGGGTTTCAGGGCGAGGGCACGGCATGTACCCCCTGAAGATATGAAGCAATATGTCATGCTTCTGAACTCAGAGCGAGGATCAGACGTTGGCTCAGTTTGGATTTTCTGTTCATGACGGCCCCTTCATGAACGGAGCGGATTCTCGAGAGCGCGGAGTTTTTCCCACGTTGGGAGTGGTGGGATGCCCCCTCCAAGGATTCCTTCTGCGTGAAAATTGAGACCTGTTGGACAGCTCAAGAACATCCCATATGGATGAGTCCAGTCCAACGTTCGAGGATGGTTGCCTGGGAAGCACACCTCGCATTCCAATTGTCTCCTAGGGACAAGAAAGTTTAGATCTGATGGCTCTGCGGGAGCAACCGGGGTGGCTGAGTTGAAATGGACTTTCCTGAGGATGGGTCTAATGTGTGTTTGTGTCCATGAGGGCCTTGGAATTGGGCGGTGGCACCGGTATCCTGAAGTATTCTCCTCAGCTTTTGACATAGCTCCCATGCACAAGTTTCCTTGTGGAGACGAGTTTGGTTCTGATGGGTGCCTCAGGAAAACCCCAATGCTGGTATTGGAAACCAGGGTTTTGAGGAGACATGCCTGTAAACCAAACTATGAATCCGATTTTGGCCTAGTGTCCTGTCTGGTTCAATCTTCTTCTCTGGGGACATCCATCAAGGGTATGAGCAGAGGTAGATGCTCAGCTGCTGTCAGACTGAACTTTTTAGTCCCGGGCGACCTATACTATTCGGATGGCCTCAGGGACTTTGGAGGTTTCTCCTATTTTGTACGATTTTGGACAATGGAATGGGCAGAATTTCCATGGATTGGGTAGGCACAGACCTATTGTGTGGCTCTAGGGTCCCCACCCTGGATGGTGTGTGGCCCAGGACTTTGAGGACAGAAGTCTGAAA
>NW_026748903.1:1341-1850 GCF_022355385.1 Mustela nigripes
CACAAACTCAGTTTATGTTTGGGGACGTAGGTATGGCAGGCCCGATCTACAAACCATGAGAAGACATCATCAGGATATGAATAAAGTGCGAGTCTGAGGCGCTTGCTCAATTTTGTCTCTGGATTTTGTTTCAGCGATGGCCGTGGAATGTCGAGGAGGCCTCATGGCCCATGGACGAATCTTGCTCTCTGTGTATTTGGCCCGATCCCAAATGTTTTTCGTCAATCTGTTGGATGGAGGACTCCTTTCAGGGTTGTTACATCAGGTGTCCCTTAAAAAGAGGAATTGCAAAGCAGAGCCCTGGGGAAGAGTGAAGGGACAACCCGAACTATGGTTAAAAATTGGGGCCTAGGGGCATGGCAATCCCAATGTGCTGTCTCTTCATCCAGCCACTGAAGGCCTTACCTGAGGACTGGGCTCAGGCTGAAGGTCACAATGTGTGTTTGTGACCAATGTGGCCCCAAAGCATTGGCGGGGCCTCATGGGCCACACTGGTTTCAAGTACACTG
>NW_026748904.1:0-1850 GCF_022355385.1 Mustela nigripes
TTAGAAGAATGCAATTGGGGCCTACTTGCAGATTACTGCTGGATTCATAATCCCAGGTAAAAACTAACTGCTGTCCAGTTTGTAACCTTCAAGGTTAGAAGTATCAGCAAATGTTGGGTTTGTTGAGAAGGAAGGAAAACTGAATGCAGGCCAAAGAAGCGGTGACTGATCCTTTGGCACATTGGGGAACATTGGAGAGGTTCACTCTTGTCAGAGACAGGGGGCAATTTGAAAGGCTGTTAAGAACCAGAAGTGCATTGGAGGCATCTGGTAGTTCAAATTTTTATGGCTTTTCGTGGGGGAGTCCTGTTGGAGGATGTAGGGGGCTGGAGAGAGATGAGACTAGAGCTCTGCTAGCTGGAATAGTGGGACACCCATGTGCAAGATCAAGTCCATGTCCTCCTGTTGGTTCCCCATTTATTTGGAGTGGTAGTGTGTCAGAACACCCCCTACCAAAACCTCTTCCCTCTGCTGTGACGTTCTCCTTATGACTTTTTCCCATCTGATCATGATTTCCATTGATAAACGAAATAAGTCAGTCAGTACCTATTGATAGGTACTATACAATTTCACTCATTTGGTGGAAATTATGGTATCAAACATACGAGCAAAGAGAAGGAGAAAGAGGCAAACTAAGAAACAGACTCTTAACTAGAGAACAACCTGTTGGTAATCATAGAGGAGGTGTGTGGGCGGATGAGTTCAACAGGTAATGGGGATTGCAGCTTATTCTTGTGTCGAGCGCCAGGAGTTGCATGGAAGAGCTGAATCACGATTATACAACTGAAATGAATAGAACAGTGTGTGAGTTGATTGTAATATAAATTAAAACTTTAGGAAAGTTTCCTTGGAGGAATTTCAATCGACAGTAAGTTCTTTGTATTTAGTGGTTTTGTGTTTCAGTGCCACCAAAGCCTTTTCTGGTTGGCATGTGTCATGTTGGAGGGTATGTGCATCACAGCTGTAAACTACTCAAGTAACCACTGAGGAGCAGGGAGGGTTAGAAGGCAGAAACTTTCACCAGCTTCCCCTGTGAAGTTTGTATCTTCTCAAGACTGAGATCAGAGAGTCAGCATCACCTCACTGGGGACAGTGTTTCTACACAGGATTTGAGAGACAACAAGGGCAGAACCAAAGCATGGGGACAATTCCAAACCATATGTTAGTTCTAAACCAGGACCCTGTGTATTAAAGGAGCCACTGAAAATATTTATTAGCACTTGTTTGGATTGAAGGAGAAAGATTTTCTCCCAATGAAGGCCAACTCAGAGTCCTGTATGCCTCCTGAAAGTGTCCTCCATGAGTGGCTATGAGCAAAATAGTCAAATACTGGGAGAGTGCACCGGATGAAATCAGGGAGCGTGTTTGGGGACATAGGATACACTGAAAAATGTGAAGCATTCCTTAGACAACTTGGTGCAAGAATAGGAATACTTCCGGGACATTCCCAAACAGTATTGTTTTTTTCAAAATAACTGTTTAGAACTCTATGTGTTATCAAAAGCGGTCTGTTATGTTGTAAATTCAGAAACCATGCATTTGGCTTAGAATCAGGATTCAGTTAATACTAGAGTTAAAGGAACGACTTTTGAATTCTCAACCTTCTAAATGTCTAGAAATGCTCACAAGATCAAAATAAGTGTTTTCTGGAAAGGTCATAATCCAAAGAAGTTTCCTCCTTCTGCAAGAGACTGGGAGATGCAGAAAGTGGCATGTTCTTTGCACTGAAGATGGAGAAGGAGCAATAGTGAGGAGAGAAATGCAGGCCTGGCCCGGACATGTGGAGAAGGCTGTCTCCCCAGATGTTTTGTATTTCAGTTGGTGCAGTAACAACCTTCTTGGGACCAGAC
>NW_026748905.1:0-1850 GCF_022355385.1 Mustela nigripes
ATGGAGAAACAGCATATTGGGCTTGCCATGCCCCTAGGCCCCAATTTTTAACCGTAGTTCGGGTTGTCCCTTCACTCTTCGCCAGGGCTCTGCTTTGGAATTCCTCTTTTGGTGGGACACCTGAGGTAACAAACCTGTAAGGAGTCCTCCCATCCCACAGATTGACGAAAAACTATTGGGATCGGGCCAAATAAACAGAGAACAAGATTCGTCCATGGCCCATGAGGCCTCCCCAACATTCCACGGCCATCGCTGATACAAAATCCAGAGACAAAAGCCTGAGCACGGGCCTCAGACTCGCTTATTCTGCATATCCTGAAGAGTTCTTCAGGTAAGAACCTATACGGCACTCGAAGGCACCCAAAATATATAGTCTAACCTGGGCACTAATGCACTGTCTGACAACCTGCGCCTGGACCTCGTGACCAACACCCAGACAGCTGACCGCACACTGAGCACATCAAACCCGCCATGCCTTAGGTCATCATCTCTTCCCTACCGCTGTTTTCAGGCTTCAGAACCTAGACCTTATCTCCAATCACTGCCCAGGGATGACTGTGATGCAGAATTCAGAACACTTCCTTACCCATGGCAAGAAACCTTGTGGTTGGCATGTTGTCCAACGTTCAGTGTACGAGAAACCAACATTCACCCTTAAGCCCCGCCCATTCTTGAGTGCGACGAGGGCATAAACACGCATTGTGACCCTCAGCGTGAGTCCTGTCCACTAGTTCGTCCTCTCAGTGCTTGGACCATTAGATTTCATAATGGGCTTGTTATGTCACTAGGCCCCAATTTTTAACCAGATATCTGGTTGTCCAGTCGCCCCTCCCCAGGGCTCTACTCTGGAATCCCTCATTTGGTGGGACACCTGAGGTTGAAAAACAAAACAAAACAAATCAACAACAACAGAACAACGGACAATTGAGACCTGTTGGTAGGCTCCAGGCCAATGATTCCGAGCATGGTTCTAAGGATGAATGGCTTGGTAGCCCACCTTGCATTCCAATTGTCTCCAAGCAACAAGACAGTTTAGATCTGCTGGATCTGGGGGAGCAACCAAAGAGGCTGCGTTGATATGGACTCTCCCGTGGATGTGTCCTAATATGATTTTGTTTCTATGGAGACCTTGGAATGAAGCGGTGGCACTGGGGCCCTTAAGGGTTCTCCTAAACAGAGGCTTACACACAGCTCCAACGTGCAAGTTTCCATGTGTAGATGAGATTTTTTCTGATGGGTGAGTCAAGAAACAGACATATGCTGTTACTGAAATCCAGGCCTCTGAGGAGAGATGCCTGGAAACCAAAGCAATGGATCTGATAGGTGCCTAAGGGCCTGTTCGTTCCTTTTTACCTCTGGGCATATCAGTCTATGGGTCTGAGTGCTGGTAGGTGCTCAGATGGGCCCTGATTGCCCCTGTTTGTCCTGGGAAGCCACAAATATTGGGATGGCCTCAGCGACTTTGGAGGTTTATCCTATTAGTAGGGTTGTCGCATTGAAGTGGGCACATACAATTCCCTTGGAGAGGGCAAGCACAGTCGGCAGGTTTGGCTCCAGGGGCCTGAGCCTGTAGGGTGTGTAGGTCAGGGCTGTTTGGACAGTTTTCTGAAAACACAAACTCGGCTTATGTTTCGTGTCATAGGTATGGCAGGACTGATCTACAGACCATGAGGAAAACTATTCAGGATATGAAAAAAGGACGAGTGTGAGGCTCTTGCTCAAGTTTTTGTCTCTGGATATCGTGTCACTCATGGTCGTGAATTTCCCGGTGACTTAATGGGAAATGGACGAGTCTTTCTGTGTGTTTGGCCCCGTCCAAAGAGTTTGGGGTCATTCTGTGGGATGGAAGA
>NW_026748906.1:0-1850 GCF_022355385.1 Mustela nigripes
CTCTTCCCCAGGGCTCTGCTTTGGAATTCCTCTTTTGGTGGTACCCCTGAGGTAACAAACCTGAAAGGAGTCCTCCTATCCCACAGATTGACGAAAAACTATTGGGATCGGGCCAAATCCACAGAGCGCAAGATTCGTCCATGGCCCATGAGGCCTCCCCAACATTCCACGGCCATCGCTCTTACAAAATCCAGAGACAAAAGCCTGAGCTCGCGCCTCAGTCTCGCTCATTCTTCATATGCTGAAGAGTTCCTCAGATAAGAACCTACACGGCACTCGAAGGCACCCAAAATATATAGTCTAACCTGAGCACTAATGCACTGTCTGACAACCTGAGCCGGGACCTCGTGACCAACGCCCAGACAGCTGACCGCACACTGAGCATATCAGACCCGCCATGGCCTTAGGTCATCATCTCTTCCCTACCTCAGTTTTCAGACTTCAGAACCTAGACCTTATCTCTAATCACTGCCAGGGGTTACTGTGATGCAGAAATCAGAACTCTTCCTTACCTATGGCAAGAAACCTTATGGTTGGCATGTTGTCCAACGGTCAGTGAAGGAGAAACTATCATTCACCCTGAGGCCCCGCCCATTCTTGAGTGCGAGGAGGGCTAAACACGCATTGTGACCTTCATTGTGAGTCCTGTCCTCTAGTACGTCCTCTCAGTTGCTGGACCATTAGAAGTCATAATGGGCTTGACATGTCCCTAGACCCCAATTTTTAACCAGATTTCTGTTTGTCCAGTCGCCCCTCCCCAGGGCTCTACTCTGGAATCCCTCATTTGGTGGGACACCTGAGGTTGAAAAACAAAACAAAACATATCAACAACAACGGAACAACGGACTTCTTCCATCCCACAGAAGACCCAAAATCTTTGGACGGGTCAAACCCCCAGAGAGTAAGACTCACCATTTCCCATGAAGTCACACGGAAATTTCACGACAATGAGTGACACGATATCCAGAGACAAAAACTTGAGCAAGAGCCTACACTTGCCCTTTTTTCATATCCCGAAGAGTTCTCCTCATGGTCTGTAGATCAGCCCTGCCATACCTATGACCCGAAACATATGCAGAGTTTGTGTTTTCAGACAACTGTCCAAACAGCCCTGGCCTACACACCCTACAGGCTCAGGCCCCTGGATCCAAACCTTACAACGGTGCTTGCCCTGACCAAGGGAATTGTATGTGCCCATTCCAATGCCCACAACCCTACTAAGAGGATAAACCGCCAAAGTCCCTGAGGCCATCCCTATATTTGTGGCTTCCCAGGACAAACAGGGGCAATCTGGGCCCATCTGAGCACCTACCTGCACTCAGACCCTTAGACTGATGTCCCCAGAGCTAAAAAGGAACGAACAGGCCCCTAGGCTCCTATCGGATCCATTGCTTTGGTTTCCAGGCATCTCTCCTCAGAGCCTGGACTTCAGTAACAGCATATGGCTGTTTCTTGACTCACCCATCAGAACAAATCTCATCTACACATGGGAAACTTGCACCTTGGAGCTGTGTGAAAGTCTCTCTTTAGGAGAACCCTTCAGGGCCCCAGTGCCACTGCTTCATTCCAAGGTCTCCATAGACATAAAATCATATTAGGATACATCCACAGGAGAGTCCATCATCTCAGCCACCTCGGTTGCTTCCCCAGATCCAGCAGATCTAACCTGTCTTGTTGCTTGGAGACAATTGGAATGCGTGGTGGGCTACGAAGCCATCCATCCTTACAACCCTGCTCGGAATCGTTGTCCTGGAGCCAACCAACAGGTCACAATTGTCCTGCTGAAGAATCTTTGCAGTTGGGAGCTTCTCACAACTCCCATCGTGGGAAAACCCCCATGGCCTCGTGAT
>NW_026748907.1:0-1849 GCF_022355385.1 Mustela nigripes
AATACAATGGCACAAAATTCGTATCTCTCAATAGTTAACCTGAATCTAAATGGGCTAAATGCCCCAATCAAAAGACACAGGGTATCAGAATGGATAAAAAAACAAAACCCATCAATATGCTGTCTACAAGAAAATCAATTTAGACCCAAAGACATCTTCAGATTTAAAATGAGGAGGTGGAAAACAATTTACCATGCTAATGAACATCAGAAGAAACCTGGGGTGGCAATCCTTATAGGATATCAATTAGATTTTAAGCCAAAGACTATAATAAGAGACGAGGAAGGACACTATGTCATACCCAAAGGGTCTGTCCAACAAGAAGATCTAGCAATTCTAAATATCTATGCCCCTAACTTGGGAGCAGCCAACTATATAAACCAATTAATAGTAACAAAATCAAAGAAACACATTGAAAAATAATACAATAATAGTAGGGGACGTTAACACTCCCCTCACTGAAATGGAAAGATCTTCCAGCAAAAGATCAACAAGGAAATAAAAGCCTTAAATGAAACACTGGACCAAATGGAAATAACAGATCTCTTCAGAACATTTCATCCCAAAGCAACAGAATACACATTCTTCTTTAGCACACATGGAACAGTCTCCAGAATGGATCACATCCTGGGTCATAAATCATGTCTCAATTGGTATCAAAAGATTGGGATAGGGGAGGCTGGGTGGCTCAGTGGGCTAAGGCCTCTGCCTTTGGCTCAGATCATGATCCCAGAGTCCTGGCTCTCTGCTCAGTGGGGAGCCTGCTTCCTCCTTTCTCTCTGCCTGCCTCTCTGCCTACTTGTGATCTCTGTCTGTCAAATAAATAAATAAATAAACTTAAAAATAATTGGGATTATTCCCTGCATATTCTCAGACCACAATGCTCTGAAGCTAGAACTCAATCACAAGAGGAAATTTGGAAAGAACACAAATACATGGAGACTAAACAGCATCATTCTAAGGAATGAATGGGCCAACCAGCAAATTAAAGAAGAATTGAAAAAATTCATGGAAACAAGTAATAATGAAAACACAACAGTTCAAAATCTGTGGAACACAGCAAGGAAGTCCTGAGAGGAAAATATATAGTGATATACGCCTTTCTCAAGAAACAAGAAAGGTCTGAAATACAGAAAATAACCCTACACCTAAAGGAGCTGGAAAAAGACCAACAAAGGAAGCCTAAACCCTGCTTTTCTGCTAAGGTCAGGAACACATCAGGGATGTCCATTATCACCACTGCTAATCAACATAGTACTAGAAGTCCTAGCCTCAGCAATCAGACAACAAAAAGAAATTAAAGGCATCCAAATCGACAAAGAAGACAAACTATTACTCTTTGCAGATATATGACACTCTGTGTGGAAAACGCAAAAGGCTCCATTCCAAAAACGCGAGAACTTGTACAGGAGTTCTGTAAAGTGTCAGGATATAAAATCAATGCACAGAAATCAGTTGTATTTCTTTACAACAACAGCAAGACAGAAGAAAGAGATATTAAGAAGTCAATCCCATTTACAATTGCACCCAAAACCGTAAAATACCTAGGAATAAACCTAACCAAAGAGGAAAAGAATCTATACTCAGAAAACTATAAAGTACTCATGAGAGAAATTAAGGAAGACAGAAATGAATGGAAAAATGTTCTATGCTCCTGGATTGGAAGAATAAATATTGTGAAAATGTCTATTATACCTAAAGCAATCTGCACATTTAATGCCATGCTTACCAAATCCCATCCATTTCTTCAAAGAAATGGTAGAAATAATACTAAAATTTATATGGAACCAGAAAAGACCTCAAATAGCCAAAGGAATATTGAAAACGAAAGCCAAAGTTGGTGGCATCA
>NW_026748908.1:0-1849 GCF_022355385.1 Mustela nigripes
CATTAGTGCCCAGGTTAGACTATATATTTTGGGTGCATTCGAGTGCCGTGTACGTTCTTATCTGAAGAACTCTTCAGGATATGAAGAATGAGCGAGTCTGAGGCGCGTGCTCAGGCTTTTGTCTCTGGATTTTGTATCATCGATGGCCGTGGAATGTTGGGGAGGCCTCATGGGCCATGGACGAATCTTGCTCTCTGTGAACTTGGCCCGATCCCAATTGTTTTTCGACAATCTGTGGGATGGGAGGACTCCTTTCACGTTGGTTTCCTCAGGTGTCTCACCAAAAGAGGAATTCCAAAGGAGAGCCCTGGGGAAGAATGAAGGGACAACCCGAACTATGGTTAAAATTGAGTCCTAAGGGCATGGCAAGCCCAATATGCTGTCTCTCCATCCAGCCACTGAGAGGCCTTAACTGAGGACTGGGCTCAGGCTGAGGGTCACAATATGGGTTTGTGACCAATGTGGCCCGCAAGCATGGGCGGGGCCTCATGGGCCACACTGGTTTCAACTACACTGAATCTTGGACAACATGCCAACCACAAGGTTTCTTGCCATGGGGAAAGAGTTCTGATTTCTGCATCATTTTCAAACCCGAGCCGTGATTGGAGATAACGTCTAGGTTCTGAAGCCTGAAAACCGAGGTTGAGATGAGATGACGACCTAAGGCCATGGCGGGTCCGATGTGCTCAGTGTGCGCCCAGCTGTCTGGGTGGGGCCAGGAGGTCCAGGATCAGGCTGTTTCAGAAAGGGCATTAGTGCCCAGGTCTGCCTAAATATTTGGGGTACAGTCGAATGGTGTGCCCTGTAGATCCTCATTTGAGGTTTCTGGGTAGCCCCAGAGGGCAATGTTTTATTTCTTTAGGGCAGGCAGAGTGCTGCATTGTGAATCTGGATTGCCAAACTGGAGGGCTTCTGGGCCAGTAGTCTGAGGACGGATGTCTGAGAACCCCAGCTAGGCCTAGGTTTCAGGGTGAGGATATGTCCGGCACACTCTAGAAACCTGAATCGAGATCTCGTGCATCTGAAGTCAGGGCGAGGATCAGACGATCGCTCAGGTTGGACAGTCTGTCCCTGATTGCCCCTTCTTGAAGGGGGGGTGGATCAGGGGCCATGGGGGTTTTCCCACGATGGGAGTTGTGAGAAGTTCCCAACTGCAATCATTCTTCTGCAGGACAATTGAGACCTTTTGGTTGGCTCCAGGACAACGATTCCGAGCCGGGTTCTAAGGATGGATGGCTGGGTAGCCCACCTCGCATTCCAATTGTCTCCAAGCAAAAAGACAGATTAGATCTGCTGGATCTGGGGGAGCAACCGAGGAGGCTGAGTTGAAATGGACTCTTCCATGGATGTGTCCTAATATGATTTTGTGTCTATGGAAACCTTGGAATGAAGCGGTGTCACTGGGGCCCTGAAGGGTTCTCCGAAAGAGAGGCTTTCAAATAGATCCATCGTGCAAGTTTCCTAGTTTAGATGAGATTTGTTCTGATGGGTGAGTCAAGAAAGCCATATGATGTTATTGAAATCCAGGCCTCTGAGGAGAGATGGCTGGAAACCAAAGAAATGGATCCGAGAGTTGCCTAGGGGCCTGTTCGTTCCTTTTTACCTATGGGGACATCAGTCTACGTGTCTGAGTGCAGTTTGGTGCTCAGATGGCCCCAGATTGCCCCATTTGTCCTGGGAAGCCACATTTATTGGGATGGCCTCAGGGACTTTGGAGGTTTATCCTCTTAGTAGAGTTGTGGCCATTGGAATGGGCACATACAATTCCCTTGGATAGGGCAATCACAGTCGTCAGGTTTGGCTCCAGGGGCCTGAGCCTGTAGGGTGTGTAGGCCAGGGCTGTTTGGAC
>NW_026748909.1:0-1849 GCF_022355385.1 Mustela nigripes
GGGGGGGTGGATCACGAGGCCATGGGTGTTATCCCACGATGGGCGATGTGATTAGCTTCCAACTGCAAAGATTCTTCTGCAGGACAATTGAGACCTGTTGGTTGGCTCCAGGACAACGATTCCCAGCACGGTTCTAAGAATGGATGGCTGGGTAGGCCACCTCGCATTCCAATTTGCTCCAAGCATTAAAACAGGTTAGATCTGCTGGATCTGAGGGAGCAACCGTGGAGGCTGAGTTGAAATGGACTCTCTCGTGGATGTGTCCTAATATGATTTTGTGTCTATGGAGACCTAGGAGTGAAGCGGTGTCACTGGGGCTCTGAAGAGTTCTCCTAGGGAGAGGCGTTCACAAAGCTCCATCGTGCAAGTTTCCCATGTGTAGATGAGATTTGTTCTGATGGGTGACGTAAGAAACAGCCATATGCTGTTATTGAAATTCAGACCTCTGAGGAGAGATGCCTGGAAACCTTAACAATGTATGCGATAGGTGCCTAGGGGCCTGTTCGATCCTTTTTACCTCTGGGGACATCAGTCTACGGGTCTGAGTGCCGGTAGGTGCTCAGATGGGCCCAGAATGCCCCTGTTTGTCCTGGGAAGCCACAAATATTGGGATGGCCTCAGGGACTTTGGAGGTTTTTCCTCTTAGTAAGGTTGTGCCCATTGGAATGGGCACATACAATTCCCTTGGAGAGGGCAAGCACAGTCGTCAGGTTTGGCTCCAGGGGCCTGAACCTGTAGGGTGTGTAGGCCAGGTCTGTATGGACAGTTGTCTGAAAACACAAACTCTGCTTATGTTTCGGGTCATAGGTATGGCGGGACTGTTCTACAGACCATGAGGAGAACTCTACGGGATATGAAAAAAGGGCGAGTGTGAGGCTCTTGCTCAAGTTTTTGTCTCTGGATATCGTGTCACTCATCTTTGTGAAATTTCCGGGTTACTTGATGGGAAATGGACGAGTCTTACTCTCTGGGGGTTTGGCCCCGTCCAAGGAGTTTGAGGTCATACTTGGGATGGAAGAAGTCCGTTGTTCTGTTGTTGTTCATTTGTTTTGTTTTGTTTTTCAACCTCAGGTGTCCCACCAAATGAGGGATTCCAGAGTAGAGCCCTGGGGAGGGGCGACTGGACAACCAGAAATCTGGTTAAAATTGGGGCCTAGGGACATGTCAAGCCCATTATGACATCTAATGGTCCAGCCACTGAGAGGACGTACTAGAGGACAGGACTCACGCTGAGGGTCACCATTCGTGTTTATGCCCTCGTCGCACTCAAGAATGGGCGGGGCCTCAGAGTGAATGCTGGTTTCTCCTACACTGAACGATGGACAACATGACAACCACAAGGTTTCTTGCCATGGGTAAGGAAGAGTTCTGATTTCTGCATCACAGTCACCCCTGGGCAGTGATTGGAGATAAGGTCTAGGTTCTGAAGCCTGAAAACTGAGATATGGAAGAGATGATGAACTAAGGCCATGGCGGGTCTGAAGTGCTCAGTGTGCGGTCAGCTTCTGGGTGTTGGTCACGAGGTCCGGGCTCAGGTTGTGAGACAGTGCATTAGTGCCCAGGTAAGACTATATATTTTGGGTGCCTTCGAGTGTCGTGTAGGTTCTTATCTGAAGGACTCTTCACGATATGAAGAATGAGCGTGTCAGTGGTGCGTGCTCAGGCTTTTGTCCCTGGATTTTGTATCAGAGATGGCCGTGGAATGTTGGGGAGGCCTCATGGGCCATGGACGAATCTTGCTCTCTGTGGATTTGGCCCGATCCCAATTGTTTTTCGTCAATCTGTTGGATGGAGGACTCCTTTCAGGGTTGTTACCTCAGGTGTCCCACCAAAAGAGGAATTCCAAAGC
>NW_026748910.1:0-1848 GCF_022355385.1 Mustela nigripes
GAAAGTCAGAGTATTTCCTTCCTATGTGTCATCATCAGCAACAAAGTTCTGGGGAACTTGGGAGGTGGGACATTGTGAGAAACCAGTCTTCAGGGGCCCATAGAACACAGGTAGATGGACTTAATCTCATGTCCACCCTCCATGGCATGTGCATATATTTTTTTTATTTTTTGAAAATGACATTTTTTTGTTTTTAATTGTTATATATTCTTTTTTTATTATCAAATTTATTTATTTATTTTCAGAAAAACAGTATTCATTATTTTTTCACCACACCCAGTGCTCCATGCAATCTGTGCCCTCTATAATACCCACCACCTGGTACCCCGACCTCCCACCGCCCCACCACTTCAACCATTGAGATTGTTTTTCAGAGTCCATAGTCTCTCATGGTTCACCTCCCCTTCCAATTTCCCCAAACTCCTTTCTCCTCTCTAACTCCCCATGTCCTCCATGCTATTCATTATGCTCCACAAATAAGTGAAACCATATGATAATGGACTCTCTCTGCTTGACTTATTTCACTCAGCATAATCTCTTCCAGTCCCGTCCATGTTGCTACAAAAGTTGGGTATTCATCCTTTCTGTTGGAGGCATCATACTCCATAGTGTATATGGACCACATCTTCCTTATCCATTCATCCGTTGAAGGGCATCTTGGTTCTTTCCACACTTTGGCGACCGTGGCCATTGCTGCTATAAACATTGGGGTACATTGGGCCCTTCTTTTCACGACATCTGTATATTTGGGGTAAACACCCAGGAGTGCAATGGCAGGGTCATAGGGAAGTTCTATTTTTAATTTCTTTAGGAATCTCCACACTGTTCTCCAAAGAGGCTTCACCAACTTGCATCCCCACCAACAGTGGAAGAGGGTTCCCCTTTCTCCACATCCCCTCCAACACATACTGTTTCCTGTTTTGTTAATTTTTGCCATTTAACTGGTGTAAGGTGATATCTCAAAGTGGTTTTAATTTGAATCTCCCTCATGGCTAGTGATGATGAACATTTTTTCATGTGTCTGATAGCCATTTGTATGTCTTCACTAGAGAAGTGTCTGTTCATATCTTCTGCCCTTTTTTTGATATGTTTGCCTGTATCGTGTGTGTTGAGTTTGAGGAGTTCATTATAGATCCTGGATATCAACCATGCTCTTGGATCAGAAGAATAAACATTGTTAAAATGTCTATACTGCCTAGAGCAATATATACCTTTAATGCCATTCCAATCAAAATTCCACCGGTATTCTTCAAGGAGCTGGAGCAAATAATCCTAAAATTTGTATGGAATCAGAAGAGACCCCGAATCGCTAAGGAAATGTTGAAAAACAAAACTAAAGCTGGGGTCATATGTTACCTGATTTCAAGCTTTATTACAATGCTGTGATCACCAAGACAGCATGGTACTGGCATAAAAAGAGACACATAGACCAGTGGAACAGAGTAGAGAGCCTAGATATGGACCCTCAACTCTATAGTCAATTAATCTTCGACAAAACAGGAAAAAATATACAGTGGGAAAAAGACAGTCTCTTCAATAAATGGTGCTTGAAAAACTCGACTGCTATATGTAGAAGAATGAAACTCGACCATTCTCTTACACCGCACACAAAGATAGACTCAAAATGGATAAAAAACCTCAACGTGAGATAGGAATCCATCAGAATCCTAGTGGAGAACATAGGCAGTAATGTCTTTGATATCAGCCACAGCAACTTCTTTCAAGATATGTCTCCAAAGGCAAAGGAAACAAAAGCAAAAATAAACTTTTGGGACTTCATCAAAATCAAAAGCTTCTGCACAGCAAAGGAAACAGTCAAAAAAACAAAGAGGCAACCCACGGAATGAG
>NW_026748911.1:0-939 GCF_022355385.1 Mustela nigripes
TAGGTAAATTCATGAATGCTGAGCATTCACTGTTAAAATATACTAATACTATTGATAGACTGGTAGAAGCCTAAAATAAAATATTTATTAAATATTTATACCCATATCTTTTCATTGTTTGGTAATTCATTTCTCTAGCATTAAATAATATTCCATTGTTTGCATGTACTACACTTTATTTGACCTTTCACTTATGGAAGGATATCTTGGTTGTTTCCAAGCTTTTGTCAGTTATGAATAAAACTACTATAGACATCTTTGTGGGTAAAGTTTTCATCTTCTTTGGATAAACACCAAGAACTGGTACTGCTGAATCATCTGGCAAGAATATGTTTAGTTTTGGAAGAAACTGCCAAGTTGTTTTCTATTCTTTATTCTCAATAGATATAGAAGAACATTCCTGTTGCTCCACATCCTCACCAACTTTTAGTGTTATGTTGTCAGTGTTCTGGATTCTGGGTATGTACTGGTGTCTCCTTTTTGTTTTAATTTGCATTTTCCTGATGACATATGATGTGAGTCATCTTTTTATATGCTTATTTGCCATCTGTAATATTTTCCTTTGTGAGGTGTCTGCTAAGGTCTTTGGCTCATTTTTAATCAGGTTTTTTCCCCCATTGTTGAGTTTTAAGGGGTCTTTGTGTATTTTTGATTAACAGTCCTTTGCCAGATGTGTATTTTGCAAATTTTTTCTCATAGTCTGTGCTTTGCCTTTTCATTCTCTTGGCATTGTGTTTCACAGAGTAGTCATCTTTAAATTCAGTGCTTGTGCTTTTGTAGCTAAAGTTATTTCCAAAACCAAGGTCATATAAATTTTCTTCTATATTACCTTCTACATGTTTCATGTTTAGGTTTATAATCCAATATGAGTTAATTTTTGTGAAGAGTGTAAGATATCTGCCTGGATTTATTTTATTTTATTATTTTATTTTATTTTTA
>NW_026748911.1:1039-1848 GCF_022355385.1 Mustela nigripes
TATTCAGTGCTTGTGCTTTTGTAGCTAAAGTTATTTCCAAAACCAAGGTCATATAAATTTTCTTCTATATTACCTTCTACATGTTTCATGTTTAGGTTTATAATCCAATATGAGTTAATTTTTGTGAAGAGTGTAAGATATCTGCCTGGATTTATTTTATTTTATTATTTTATTTTATTTTTATTTTATTTTATATTTTTACCATTAGCTTCACCATTACTCCAGAACCATTTGTTTAAAAGATTGTATTTTGCTCTCTTGTATTGCTTTTTTTTATATTTAATATAAAATATAATTGATAATATATATTCTGTTCCTTTAATCTAGTCTTTCTGTGGAATTACAATATCTTGCTTACAATTATCGTTATAGTAAACTTTTTTTTGAAGATTTTATTTATTTATTTGACAGAGAGAGAGAGAGATCACAAATAGGCAGAGAGACAGACAGAGAGAGAGATGAGGAGAAGCAGGATCCCTGCTGAGCAGAGAGCCAAATGCGGGAACCTATTGCAAATCCCTAGGCAAAATGAGACCTCAAGGATCTGAGAGAATGTCTAAGAAGTACTTGATACTGATACATCCCTTGGATATGATTTATTGAAGTGTCCACCTGTCTGAAAGCTGGGGAATCTAGATAATAGAGGGAAAATTAGTTATGATAAAACATATCAACAAACATCAATAAATTTTGTAAAACTAATTGTCATGGCTCATATACAATATGACCAACAGAGGGACCATCAGAAGGAAAGCATCAGTTATGTTTATTGTGAATTTTTTATTCAAAATAAAGCAATGTGAGGGGAA
>NW_026748912.1:0-1153 GCF_022355385.1 Mustela nigripes
GAGGGGCGACTGGACAACCAGATTCTGGTTTAAAATTGGGGCCTAGGACATGTCAAGCCCATTATGACATCTAATGGTCCAGCCACTGAGTGGACGTACTAGAGGACAGGACTCACGCTGAGGGTCACAATGCGTGTTTATACCCTCGACGCACTCAAGAATGGGCGGGGCCTCAGGGGGAATGCTGGTTTCTCCTACACTGCACGTTGGACAACATGCCAACCACAAGGTTTCTTGCCATGGGTAAGGAAGAGTTCTGATTTCTGCATCACAGTCACCCCTGGGCAGCGATTGGAGACAAGGTCTAGGTTCTGAAGCCTGAAAACTGAGGTAGGGAAGAGATGATGACCTAAGGCCATGTTGGGTCTGATGTGCTCAGTGTGCGGTCAGCTGTCTTGGTGTTGGACACGAGGTCCTGGCTCAGGTTGTCAGACAGTGTACTAGTGCCCAAGTTAGACTGTATATTTTGGGTGCCTTCGAGTGCCGTGTAGGTTCTTATGTGAAGAACTCTTCAGGATATGAAGAATGAGCGAGTCTGAGGCGCGTGCTCAGGCTATTGTCTCTGGATTTTGTATCAGCGATGGCTGTGAAATGTTGGGAAGGCCTCAGGGGCCATCGACGAATCTTGCTCTCTGTGGATTTGGCCCGATCCGAATTGTTTTTCGTCAATCTGTGGGATGGGAGGACTCCTTTCATGTTTGTTACCTCAGGTTTCCGACCAAAAGAGGAATTCCAAAGCAGAGCCCTGGGGAAGAATGAAGGGACAACTCGAAATATGGTTAAAAATTGGGGCCTAGGGGCATGGCAAGCCCAGTATGCTGTCTCTCCATCCAGCCACTGAGAGGCCTTACCTGAGGACTGGGCTCAGGCTGAGGGGTCACTATGTGAGTTTGTGACCAATGTGGCCCACCATCATGGGCAGGGCACATGGGCCACACTGGTTTCAACTACACTGAACCTTGGACAACATGCCAACCACGAGGTTTCTTGCCATGGGGAAAGAGTTATGATTTCTGCATCATTTTCAAACCCAGGCCGTGATTGGAGATAAGGTCTAGGTTCTGAAGTCTGAAAACCGAGATTGAGAAGAGATGACGACCTAAGGCCATGGCGGGTCCGATGAGCTCAGTGTGCGGCCAGCTGTCTGGGTGGG
>NW_026748912.1:1253-1848 GCF_022355385.1 Mustela nigripes
CGCTCATTCTTCATATCCTGAAGAATGAGCGAGTCTGAGGCGCGTGCTCAGGCTTTTGTCTCTGGATTTTGTATCAGCGATGGCTGTGAAATGTTGGGGAGGCCTCAGGGGCCATCGACGAATCTTGCTCTCTGTGGATTTGGCACGATCCGAATTGTTTTTCGTCAATCTGTGGGATGGGAGGACTCCTTTCATGTTTGTTACCTCAGGTGTCCGACCAAAAGAGGAATTCCAAAGCAGAGCCCTGGGGAAGAATGAAGGGACAACTCGAAATATGTTTAAAAATTGGGGCCTAGGGGCATGGCAAGCCCAGTATGCTGTCTTCCATCCAGCCACTGAGAGGCCTTACCTGAGGACTGGGCTCAGGCTGAGGGGTCACTATGTGAGTTTGTGACCAATGTGGCCCACCATCATGGGCGGGGCACATGGGCCACACTGGTTTCAACTACACTGAACCTTGGACAACATGCCAACGACGAGGTTTCTTGCCATGGGGAAAGAGTTCTGATTTCTGCATCATTTTCAAACCCAGGCCGTGATTGGAGATAAGGTCTAGGTTCTGAAGCCTGAAAACCGAGATTGAGAAGAGATGACG
>NW_026748913.1:0-496 GCF_022355385.1 Mustela nigripes
ATGTCTGTTCATGTCCTCTGCCCATTTCTTGATTGGATTATTTGTTCTTTGGGTATTGAGTTTGCTAAGTTCATCATAGATTTTGGACACTAGCCCTTTATCTGATATGTCATTTGCAAATATCTTCTCCCATTCTGTCAGTTGTCTTTTGGTTTTTTTAACTGTTTCCTTTGCTGTGCAAAAGCTTTTGATCTTGATGAAATCCCAATAGTTCAAGGCTTCCCTTGCCTTTGGCGATGTTCCTAGGAAGATGTTACTGTGGCTGAGGACGAAGAGGTTCCTGCCTGTGTTCTCCTCAAGGATTTTGATGGATTCCTTTCGCACATTGAGGTCCTTCATCCATTTTGAGTCTATTTTTGTGTGTGGTGTAAGGAATTGGTCCAATTTCATTTTTCTGCATGTGGCTGTCCAATTTTCCCAGCACCATTTATTGAAGAGGCTGTCTTTTTTCCATTGGACATTCTTTCCTGCTTTGTCGAAGTTTAGTTGACCATAG
>NW_026748913.1:596-1848 GCF_022355385.1 Mustela nigripes
CCAAGGATTTTGATGGATTCCTTTCGCACATTGAGGTCCTTCATCCATTTTGAGTCTATTTTTGTGTGTGGTGTAAGGAATTGGTCCAATTTCATTTTTCTGCATGTGGCTGTCCAATTTTCCCAGCACCATTTATTGAAGAGGCTGTCTTTTTTCCATTGGACATTCTTTCCTGCTTTGTCGAAGTTTAGTTGACCATAGAGTTGGGGGTATATTTCTGGGCTCTCTATTCTGTTCCATTGATCTATTTGTCAAATAGACAGTACCATGCCAGTACCATGCTGTCTTGATTATAACAGCTTTATAATAGAGCTTGAAGTCCGGAATTGTGATGCCACCAACTTTGGCTTGCTTTTTCAATATTCCTTTGGCTATTCGAGGTCTTTTCTGGTTCCATATAAATTTTAGGGTTATTTGTTCCATTTCCTTGAAAAAAAATGGATGATATTTTGATAGGAATTGCATTAAATGTGTAGATTGCTTTGGGTAGCATAGACATTTTCACAATATTTGTTCTTCCAATCCAGGAGCATGGAACATTTTTCCATTTCTTTGTGTCTTCCCAATTTCTTTCACGAGTACTTTATAGTTTTCTAAGTCTAGATTCTTAGCCTCTTTAGCTTAGGTTTATTCCTAGGTAACTTATAGTTTTGGGTGCAATTGTAAATGGGATCGACTCCTTAATTTCTCTTTCTTCTGCCTTGTTGTTGGTGTAGAGAAATGCAACTGATTTCTGTGCATTGATTTTATATCCTGACACTTTACTGAATTCCTGTACAAGTTCTAGCAGTTTTGGAGTGGAGTCTTTTGGGCTTTCCACATATAGTATCATATCATCTGCAAAGAGTGATAGTTTGACTTCTTCTTTGCCGATTTGGATGCCTTTAATTTCCTTTTGTTGTCTGATTGCTGAGGCTAGGACTTCTAGTACTATGTTGAATAGCAGTGGTGATAATAGACATCCTTTCCGTGTTCCTGACGTTAGCGGAAAAGCTTTCAATTTTTCTCCATTGAGAATGATATTTGCGATTATATTGAGGTATGTGCCCTCTATCCCTACACTTTGAAGAGTTTTGATCAGGAAGGGATGCTGTACTTTGTCAAAAGGCAGTGAATATTTTTGACTACTAATACAGCCCACAAAATATATGTAATGTAAGAAAAATCCTTAATGTAGTCAGAGAGTCAAAGTTTGAGGTACTGTCTTAGTAGTGTTCTAATGGATAAAATATGATTGCCTAAAAGCTGTGGT
>NW_026748914.1:0-1848 GCF_022355385.1 Mustela nigripes
CTTTTGGCTGTAAGCTAGTACCCTGGCTGGAATGGCAATAAGACCCAGAAACTTGATGGCCTCTCTTTATTCCTGTTCTTATAGAAAGTTGTCTCTCTTGGGCACGGGACAGCCACCTAAGTCACCAGGACGGCTGCCAATCTTGACTCCTGTGTGAGGTTTCCTCCTGATTGATCTAATGTGATCCCCTCCACATGCCCGGTCTAGCCACTTCTGGCCGCGGGACCTCCACTGGGAGCTGGCCGAAACCAGTACCCAATTGAATTAAAACGCAACCGGGGACCGTTTCCTAGGGAAGTTGGCTGTAAGGACCACATGTGTTGGAATGTCGCATAGACCATGATGGATTTCAATCTTTACTGTTTCTCGTCAGTGTCTTCTGCAAACCGCCTAAAGCTATGAAATTGAGTAATTTCCCCTTGCCAAACTTTTCTAGTATTTCCATGGGTTAATATGGCAAAACAGTATGCAGTCTTCAGGACATATGATAGCATGGCACAAGCATTTTAGTCCATTCACCAGGCACCCATCAGCAGCCTAGGATGCGATGGGGAAGTGGAGGGATGCCGGCACCCCTCCAGGGCCTTTTATGGCAGGAATGTCTTCCCAGGGAAGGCAGGACGGTGATCAATAGCGATATCTTGAGGGACGCCTCTGGTCGCTTTTGACACACAGGAACCTCTAACATATCCTGAGTGGGACGCTACCCAGGAGTCAGGAGGGATTTGGTAATGGACCTTCATTACTTTTCTGGAAGCATGGCCTCCGTAGGCTTCTTCAGTTCCCAAGGACTCTACCTTGGGGTGCCTTTTAACCCACTGGAAATAATTTGGATTGCAAAACTTAGGAAAGGACCGAGCTCCTGTAACACTGCATGGCCTCAGTGGGATCTATCAGTTAGATCTCCTCTGCAGGAAGCAGGGCAAATGGACCTAGGGTGCCTGCACTGCTCATACCTAGGCCTTCATTGCTCTGCACCAGGACCCCAGACTAAGGGGCTTTTGCGGAATGTGTTTGCCCAAATGAGTAATCTAGTAAACTTTCTCCTGACATATTGGATGGTAATTACGTAAATAAGCCTTCTTCTAGTAAACCCAGGTTGCTGGGCCATCCCTAGCAAGTGGACTCTGGCTTTATTTCTCTCTGTTTCTCCTAATAGATGTGGGGGCTTCTCCCTCACTCCCTTCCCGTGTTAATGGCTATAACTGGAGCCAACTGGGGTTGGTCTAACTCGAGACAGAGACCATAAGGAATATTCCCAAGCAGCTGCCGAAACTCTCTTTGTTTGGGGGAAGTTTCCCTGTGTTCTCTGGCCTGACTTGGACTGCCTAACCCCTCCCCCCCTTGCTGGTGGGAAAGCATGGCATCTGCTCCTCTGTTGGGGCTTATGAGCTCTGAAACCGGGAATCCCTTCTCTGCCTCCTGGCAGCACTTTGTTTCTTCTGTTTCCCCCTTACGTGTTTCTGCACCAAGGTGCGTGCAGCCTGCATGACTAGCTTCTAGATCATGCACCACGGCTCCTTCTCTCTTCACTGTCAAGGAGCAAGAAGAGTACCCCCTGGACTTAACACTCCCCACTCCAGATCTTCCCACGCATGTCTCAGGTAAACATTCAAAGTGGAGTGGGCCCAGGTGGAACATAAATCACTATTGGAACTAAGTTAAGTTTGTTGGTTTAATTAAGACCTGTCTTTTAAGTTAACAGCAGTAAATTTGAAGCTTTTATTCTATCAAAGTTTACTGAAGGTCAAATAAGCTTGTGTTACTTGTTAAAATTTGTTAGCAAAGAAATGACTAAACTGATGGTTAATTGTCTGTCTCAAATTTCTAATGGGTAATTGCTGAAGT
>NW_026748915.1:0-1848 GCF_022355385.1 Mustela nigripes
GAATTCATTTTTGTGTATGGCATAAGGAAGTGGTCCAGTTTCATTCTTCTGCATGTTGCTGTGCAGTTTCCCTAACAATACTGGTTGAAGAGACGGTCTTTTTCCCATTGGATATTCTTTCCTGCTTTGTTGAAGATTAGTTGACCATAGAGTTGTGGGTCCATTTCTGGGTTCTCTACTCTGTTCCACTGGCCTATGTGTCTGTTTTTGTGTCAGTACCATACTGTCTTGATGACAACAGCTTTGTAACAGAGCTTGACATCTGGAATTCCAATGCCTCCAGGTTTGTCTGTCTTCCTCAGAATTGCTTTTGCTATTTGGGATCTTTTCAGGTTCCATACAAATTTTAGGATTTGTTTTTTCCAGCTCTGTGAAAAATGTTGCTGGTATTTTGATAGGGGTTGCCTTAAATGTGTAGACTGCTTTGGGTAGTATAGACTTGGTAACAATGTTTGACCTTCCAATCCATGAGCATGGAATATTTTTTTCCATTTCTTTGTGTCCCCTTCAGTTTCTTTTATAAGTGTCCTATACTTTTCAGAGTATAGATATTGTTTGTCTTTGGTTAGGTCTATTCCTAAGTATCTTACTGTTTTGGGCATAGTTGTAAATGGGATCGATTACTTGATTTCTATTTCTACTGCTTTATTAGTGGTGTACAGAAATGCAGCAGATTTCCGTACATCAATTTTGTATCCTGTGTCTTTTCTGAATTTGTGTATCAGTTCTAGTAGCTTTTGGTGGAGTCTTTTGGGTTTTCAACATTGAGTATCATGTCTTCTGGAAATAGTTAAAGTTTGACTTCTTCCTTGCTGATTTAGGTGACTTCTATTTCTTTCTCTCTCTCTCTCTCTCTCTCTCTCTCTCTCTCCCTCTCTCTCTCTCTTTCTCTGATTTCTATGGCTAGGACTTGCAGTACTATGTTAAATAACAATGGTTTGAGTGGACCTCCCTGTCATGTTCCTGACTGTAGAGGAAAAGCTCTCAGTTTTTCCCCATTGAGGATATTAGCTGTGGGTCTTTTACAGATGGCTTTTACGATGTTGAGGTATGTTCTCTCTATCCCTATTTTGTAGAGGGTTTTATCAGGAAAGAATGCTGTATTTTGTCAAATGCTCTTTGTGTATTTATTGAGAGGATCATATGGTTCTTAACCTTTCTTTTATCAAAATGGTTTATCATATTGACTTATTTGTGAACATTGAACCACCCCTGAAGCCAGGAATAAATCCCACTTGATAGTTGTGAACATTTCTTTTAATGTACTGTTGAATTCGATTTGCTAATATTCTATTAAGAATTTTTGTAACCATGTTCATCAGATATGTTGGCTTGTAATTCTCCTTTTTAGTGGAGTCTTTGGTTTTGGAATCAAGGTAATGCTGGCTTCACAGAATGAGTCTGGAAGTTTTCTTTCCATTTCTATTTTTTGGAATAGTTTGAGATGAGTAGTTATTAACTCTTCTTTAAATGTCTGGTAGAATTACCCTGGGAAGCCATCTGGCCCAGGACTTTTGTTTCTTGGGAGAGTTTTGAATACTGATCCTATTTCTTTGCTGGGTATGGGTCAATTCAAATCTTCTATTTCTTCCTGTTTCAGTTTTTGTAGTTTGGAAGTTCCTAGGAATTTGTCCATTTCTTCCAGATAGCCCAGTTTGTTGGCAAACAATTTTTCATAATATTCTCTTATAATTGTTTGTATTTCTGTGGTGTTTGTTGTGAATTCTCCTCTACCATTTGTGATATTTTAATTTGGGTTCCTCCGCTTTTCTTTTTAATAAGCCTGGCCAGGAGTTTATCAATTTTATTAATTCTTTCAAAGAACCAGTTCTTAGTTTCATTGATCTG
>NW_026748916.1:0-1848 GCF_022355385.1 Mustela nigripes
ACAATAGCCAAACTATGGAAAGAACCTAGATGTCCATCCACAGATGAATGGATCAAGAAGATGTGGTATATATACACAATGGAATACTATGCAGCCATGAAAAGAAATGAAATCTTGCCATTTGCGACAACATGGATGGAACTAGAGCGTATCATGCTCAGTGAAATAAGTCAAGCAGAGAAAGACAACTATCATATGATCTCCCTGATATGAGGAAGTGGTGATTCAATCAGAATAAAAGTAGAGATAAAAGGCTTCCCGGGGGGGAAAAAAAGTTAAAGGATTTCATCACCAGTAAACCAGGTCTACAAAAAATGTTAAAGGGAATGTTACGAATGGAAAGGAAATACCATAAGCAAGAGTAAGGAAAGTAGGAAGGACAAAAGTAGTAAACATAAGTATACCTGTAGCAATCAGTCAAACAACTCACAAAATAAAAGGCTGGCACTATATACCTAAAATGTGGTGGAGTAGAATAAACAAAAGGTTGAAACTTAAGTGATCATTAACTTAATGTAGGATGCTAAAGATAAAAGATATTACATATAAAAGTACTGGTAATGACAAAATAAAAACCGGTAATAGATATGCAGGGAACAAAGAGGAAGAAATCCAAGTATATTCCTAAAGAAAGCAAACTAATCATGAGAGAAGAGAGCAAGAGAAGAAAGGAATGGAGAAAAATGACAAATACAACCATAAAATAAGTAACAAAATGGCAGTAAATATATACCTATCAATGATTACTTTGAATGTAAATGTATTAAATGTTCCAGACACAGTACATAGGGTGTCAGAATGAATAAAAAAATAAGACCGATCTATATGCTGCATACAAGAGACCAATTTCAGACCTAAACATATTTGCAGATATAAAGTGAAGTTGTAAAGAAGCATGTTATCATGCAAATATATGGGAAACTAAAGCCTGAGTAGCAATACACATATCAAACAGAATATATTTCAAAATAGACTATAACAAGAGACAGAAAAGGACACTATAGAATCATAAAGAAGACAGTCCAAGAACATGTGACATTTGTACATATTTGTGCACTTTACCAAAAAGTAGACACATTCTTAAAGCAGTTTATAATAAACATAAATTAAGTAATTGATAGTAGTACAATAATAGTATGGGACTTTAGCATCCTACTTACATCAATGGACAGATCATCCAAATAGAATTAAACAAAGAAAGCAATACTTTTGAATTATATTTTGGACTAGATAGATTTAACAGATGTATTTGGAACATTCCATCCTAAAATATCAGAATAAACATTATTTTCAAGAGCGCATGGAATATTGTACAGAACACATCCAATATTAGGTAACAAAACAAGTTGCAAAAAATTAAGAAAAGATTAAATCATTGCATACATGTTCTAATTACAGTGCTATAAAACCTAAAATTAAACAGATGAAAAAATGCAGAATGAACACAAATACATGGAGATCAATTAACATGCTTCTAGACAATGAATAGGTCATCCAGGAAATAAAAGAAGAAATTTTTAAAAATAGAGACAAAAAGGGAGGAGACAGGATGGCGGGGAAGTAGGAGGAAGTGTCTTTTCAACCTGTACCCTAAAGTGAGATGATTACCTACCAAGGAATTCTGATCACCCATGAAAACAGCCTGAAATCAGAATTATACACATCTGGATCTCTACAGGGGCAGAAGACGCCAGTGGGAAGGTAAAGTGGAGTGGAAACTTCGGACTGATATCAGAAGATAAAAAAAATAGAGTGAAGGAGCCACCAGAGGCAACCAATTGGAAAGTAATACCCCAATCCACGAGTGCCCTGCATCTGGGGACCAGCATTAACTTGGAGACTGGTTGA
>NW_026748917.1:0-1848 GCF_022355385.1 Mustela nigripes
ATGAAGTCACCCGGATATTTCATGACCATGAATGGCACGATATCCAGAGATAAAAACTTGAGAAAGAATCGCACACTCGCCCTTTTTTCATATCCTGAAGTGTTCTCCTCATGGTCTGTAGATCAGTCCTGCCATACCTATGACCCGAAACATAATCCGAGTTTGTGTTTTCAGACAACTGTCCAAACAGCCCAGGCCAACACACCCAACAGGCTCAGGCCCCTGGAGCCAACCTGAGGACTGTACTAGCCCTCTCTAAGGGAATTCTGTGTGCTCATTCCAATGGACACAAGCCTACTAATAGGATAAACCTCCAAAATCCCTGAGGCCATCCCAATATTGGTGGCTTCCCAGGACAAACAGGAGCAATCTGAGCCCATCTGAGAACCTAACTGCACTCAGATCGTATACTGATATCCCCAGAGGTAAAAAGGAACGAACAGGCCCCTAGGCCCTAATCGGATCCATTGCTTTGTTTTCCAGGCATCTTCCTCAGAGGCCTGGATTTCAGTACCATCATATGGTTGTTTCTTGACTCACCCATCAGTACAAAACTCATTACACATGGGAAAATTGCACGTGGGAGGTGTGTCAAAGCCTCTTTTTAGGAGAACGCTTCAGGGCCCCAGTGCCACCGCTTCATTCCAAGGTCTCCATAGACACAAAATCATATTAGGACACATCCACGGGAGAGTCCAATTAAACTCAGCATATTCTGTTGATCCGCGAGATCCAGCAGATCTAACTTGTCTTGTTGCTAGGAGACAATTGGAATGCGAGGTGGCCTACCCCGCCATCCATCCTTAGAACCCTGCTCAGAATCATTGGCCTGGAGCCAACCAACAGGTCTCAATTGTCCTGCAGGGAATCTTTGCAGTTGGGAGCTTCTCACAGCTCCCATCGTGAGAAACCCCCATGGCTTCGTGATACCACCCCCCTTCATGAAGGGGCCATCAGGGACCTAAGGTCCAACCTGAGAAATAGTCTGATCCTCACCCTGACTTCAGATGCACGAGATCTCGATTCAGGTCTGTATATTGTGCCTGCCATGTCCTCACCCAGAAACCTAAGCCTAGCTTGTGTCCTCAGACTTCTGTACACAGATTACGGGCTCACATGCCCTCCAGTTTGGCAATCCAGAACTACAATGCAGCACTCTACCTGCCCTGCAGAAGAAATACATTGCCCTCTGGGGCTACCCAGAAACCCCAAATGAGGATCAACCTGAACGCCTCTTGGCTGTACCCAAAATGTATAGGCTGACTTGGGCAATAATGCCCTTTCTGACAGAGCCTGAGCCTGGACCTCCTGGCCCCACCCAGACAGCTTGCCGCTCACTGATCACATAGGACCAGCCATTGCCTTAGGTCGTTATCTCTTCCCAACCTCGGTTTTCAGGATTCAGATCCTAGACCTTATCTCCAATCACTGCCCAGGTTTGAAAATGATGCAGAAATCAGAACTCCTCCCCAATGGAAAGAACCTTGTGGTTGGCTTGTTGTCCAACGGTCAGTGTAGTGGAAACCTGTTTGTCCGATGAGACCCGGCCATTGCTCGCGGGCCACATAGGTGGCAAACTCACATTGTAACCCACAGCCTTAGCCCAGTCGTCAGGTAAGGCCTCTCAGTGGCTGGAAGAAGAGACAGCATATTGGGCTTGCCATGCCCCTAGGCCCCAATTTTTAACCATAGTTCGGGTTGTCCCTTCACTCTTCCCTAGGTCTCTGCTTTGGAATTCCTCTTTTGGTGGACACCTGAAGTAACAACCCTGAAAGGAGTCCTCCATCCAACAGATTGACGAAAAACAATTGGGATCGGCCCAAATCCACAGAGAGGAAGATTCGTCCA
>NW_026748918.1:0-1848 GCF_022355385.1 Mustela nigripes
CATAGGAGTCAAATCATAGGCCATTGGTCTTTTCTTACTGGTTTTGCTTACTTTAATCCACGCTAGATCCTTCCACATTCTTGCTGATGGCGAGATTTCATTATTTTTGAGGATGGGTCCTATGCTATTGGATAGATAGATAGATAGATAGATAGATAGATCAATCTCTCACATCTTCTTTCTCCATTCATCAGAAAATGGACAGAGGGACTCCCTCCTTTGTTTTGCTATTGTTGATAATACTGCTATAAACATCATGGTGCTTGTACCCCATTGAATGTGCAGTTTTGTGTCCTTTGGATAAATACTTAGGAGTACAATTTCTGGTACTAGTGTTGTTCAGATTTTCGCTTTTGGAGAAAACTGCATATTCTTTTCCAAAGAGGCTGCAAAAATCTGCATGCCCACTGACAGTGCGGGAGGGTTCTGCTTTAAGCAGAACGTTACCTTCCTGCAATTCCCTAGGAGGGAATGGAAAACCTGTGGGATAACCTGACTCACCATGTGTCAGGCAAGCAGCCCCAGATATTCACCCCAGGGTTCCTGAGGCCAAGCCCCTTGAAGCCACCAGGATGCCTCTATCTGAGGGAATTCCCAAAGACTCTCCTTCTGACTTCACCACCCATGAACTGCAGAGAAAATACAGCTGTCCAAGTATCTATTTAGTAAAACTAGAAGGTCAGGTTTCCCTTTTAAATCATCCAAGCCTCCTTGGAATCATTTTGAATGTGCCCTCTTCCCTCACTGGAACTCTTTGGATGGAAAGATGAATCCATTAGTTTACATCACCTTTGACAAAGGAAAAGACATAATCCAAGTCACTATCTGACCTCAAACAGCCACATAACTCTAGATGCCTGTCATTCCCCCACCGCGTAGGCCCAATGGAATAAACACTGTTAGATGAAGGAACACATTCTATGTTCAAAACACACACCAAGTCAATCTCATCTGTGATTCATGAACTGGCATGAGTCTCCTAATCCAGCTCACAACGCCTCACAGGTCTCAAGCCACAATGGCACTGTCCCTCCAGACTGGGGGACCCTGAGACAGACCACAGAACTACACTTGCCACCCAGGATGAGACTGTGACTTTTGGAGATGTGCAAAACCTTCAGAGCAGGAAAAAACTGCATGCCTCCTGAGGTGACCACCACAATCAGAGCCCGCACAGGCCAAAAAACCAGTGCCTGGTGTTCACTCTGACCCCCATACTCAATTCTGCCCTCATCAGTGTGAGCTCTCAGAGACCTGTGCAGGCCCCGCCCATGGTCACGGGTTGCTGCTACGTGAACCTAGCGACAAAGCAATCCAGACGTTAGGAGCACACGTGACCAAAATCACTCTACAATGCCGGCCAATTCCCACAAAAATTCTGTCCAAATCAATATCGATTTGGGCAGAAATCTCATGTGAATTGGCCAGAAACCTCCTTTGAACTTGCATCCAGAGTTGGGAGCCCTCAGAGAAGCTGCCTGGATCTGGACCATTTTCCTGAGCGTTCGCAGCCCAAACCATGCCAGAAAGAGCTCTAAACTCCAGAGGCACACGTGCTCAGAGTTGCCCCAGAATGCTGGCAGTCCTGGCCTCTACTCAGTCCCCTGGGAGGCCAGCCTCAGCACTGGCAGAATGGGTGTGCCATGCCCCTAGGACCTAAACCTAGCCCTAGGTTGGGTGTTCAGGCTTACATTCCCAGAGACCTGGTCCCCAAGCCCTCCAGATTGGGAACCCCAGAGCTGCACCCCAGGACTCCACTGCCACAAAGCAGGAAACATTACTGTTTTGAGCTGCAGAAAAACCTCAGATGGGGAGAAACCTTCATACCCTCCTGAGGCCACCCCCACC
>NW_026748919.1:0-1848 GCF_022355385.1 Mustela nigripes
ATTTGTCAGTCTGTCTTGGGTCCCCTTTAGTTCTTTCTTACAGAGGACGTGCCCCTCCATTCTTCCTGCAATGTGCTTATTTCCTGTGGATTCCTCTGGACAGAACACCTGTGCGCATACACACACACTTGCACATACAGACATGTACACAACACAAATCCATATATCCACATTACACATAAGTATGTATAAACACGCACAGCACACACGTATGCACATGCACACAGACATGGGCATTGCACACATTCATTCTTCCAGCAAAAAGTTACTGAACCCAATGTGAATGCAATATGAGCAAAATATGGTCATCACCCTAATGGAGCTTATGGCCAAGTGAAGGAGATGGCAAATCGCTGCAAAATAAAATCTCTCTTTGTACTCTGTGACAACTGTAATGAAGGCCGAGTGCTCAGACGATGCCCCACGGAGAGATGTGCCAGGGCTAGGGGCTGAGAGCAGCTTCAGACCTGGAGGGAAGGGCACTTCAGGGAGAGGGAACAGCACATGCAAAGACCCAGTGAGATGAGGAAGCATGTATTTAGTTTTTAGAATTGGTTTTGAAAGAATCACCAAGAGACAAATCGAGACTCCACACCCTACAAAAAAAGTAAATATATTTACCTGGGAAGTTGAGTCAAGAAAAAATCCCATTCATATATAAAGTCATGTTTTTTTTTAATCATAAGATGATGATATTTGAAAAATTGCACACCATTTTCTTTTCTGTTTGAAAAACTCTCACTCGATGTTTAAGTGCCGGCAAGTACCAGACTTCTCACTCTGCTGTTCCCTTTGATCACGTGAACTTCGGTTGCACTTGGCTTTCCGGTAGACACAGAACAGACAGATGTCATGCTTCCACTTTTACCTTCTCAAATCCTGAGAAAGAGCACATCCTAAAATACAAGCGCTGATGGCCGATGGACTAAATGTCACTCACAGACATGGTTCAGTGAACAACCTTTGGACACAAGTAAATGAAAAGTGCAATTGCTCTAAGTTTTATGGCTTCCAAAGCCTCTTTTTTATCCCGTATGATTCTCAAAGGATCCGACAGAAAAATGCTAGACACTTACAGTACTTTTTTTTCCTCTTAGAGTAAATAAGATGTGCTGGTGTTATTTTTAGACTATGGATTGAGTAATTCTAAAACAAAAAAAATGTAGAAGTGACACATGTTCAAGGAACGTAATCCAAAGAAGAGGGACATTGTGGGCTGGAAGCAGGGGTGTGATCTGGAAGGCAATAGGGGTTAGTAGCCTCAGAGCTTGTCAGTCAAATAGATATGGCTCTTCTGGGAGAAGACAGGTTTTCTCTGATTTTCCCCAAACCCAAATTCAGTTCCTGGTTAGAAGAACTAGACTCAGCCCCTGGTTATGTCTTTGTAACTATGGCTATGCCCATGATTCAGTAATCCATGGATGACTGTGCCCTTCAGGCCATCCTTTGGAACACCAGGTCCTCTTTCTTCTGGGGAGCTTGCCCCCTTGACCAGCCTGTGAACTTGCTCCATAGCCCCAGGGTAGAGGAGACTCCCTGTCCCTTGCCTCCTGTTCTCATGGTAGTTGTGCTGGGTCTGTCCCTGATGCTGACCCTGACCTTCAGCTTCCTATGTTCTGCCCAGGTCCTCAATCCTTGTAGCTTCATCTTCCAGATGCCAACCCTCACTTCCTGTGTGGACCACATTGACCTTCTGCCCTTCCTCTGAGTCTTCAAGGCTCACTGCCTACATTCTCAGGTCTTTTGTTGTCAAGGACTGTTCATTCCAGACTTCATCTCACCCATTCAGACCTGACCTCTTGTCCATTTGCTTGGGTTCTGAGGGCATCCCAGAACCTGACCATCTTC
>NW_026748920.1:0-1848 GCF_022355385.1 Mustela nigripes
CACGGGATCTAGATTTTTTCCTATGCTAACCACACCCACTCCACTCCAATACCTATTATTGGCCAACTACAGTGTGTCCAGCAGACTCTTGAGATCAGGCTAAATAGAGCCTCCTTCCCTCTGGTTCCTATTTTTCACACTGAGCCCTGCGTAGCCTCAAGGATGCTGTAGCTCTTCCTTAAGCCTCTGTCTCCATCCAGCTGCCTTGTGCTGAGGGATTAAGAAGCAGTGTGTTTGGAGAGGGAGAAAGGCGCCAGATAAATGCCTAGGGTGATTACCGGGCTTTGCCACAACTTACTGGCTTTCCTGCTGCCTGCTCTACCTGCTGCTCTGCCTCCAGCCCCTCCCCACTAGGCCATCTTTCAGTGTGAGGAACCCCTACAATGTGTTGCTTCTCTTAAAAACTATGAAGGACAAACACAAAGCTGATTATCTGCTGTTGCCCAGTGCCCTGACCCATGAAATGGAGGAGTATCTCAGACTTCGTGGAGAAGGAGGGGAGAGAAGGTGCACCCCATGAGCTCAGTCACTCTCCCCACTTTGCCCCTTCTGATACTCTCAGTGGGGAAGCCCAAGTCACCTTCACGTGGACAACGTCTCCTGAGTGTCCTTGTCACAGTTGCCTCCTGTCCATTGATTGCCCTCCCCACAAACTAAGATACGCATACCTTCTCACAGGCCCAGCCAACGCACCCAGGCGTGAGTGAAAAGGAAAACTTGAGGCAAAACTAACTAAAAATATCTGATACAGGAAACAAGTTCCCCAAAGCACCATCCCATTCTGTTTTCTCTTCAGCATGAAGTAATGGATTTCATTCTCCAGACAGGGCCTCGCATGTAGTAATCACAGCAGAGTCTCCACACAGAGCACCTGCTGTGTGCCAGGTGCTGTACTATCACCCTCACAGACAGTCTCGCCTTTGCAACTCCACCAGGTAGATCTTATCCCCATCCCGAGTGGAGGGAAGCACATGCAGAAAAGGTAAATAACTAGATCGCATAGCTAGCTGGGCTTCCAACCCGTGTTTCTCTGATTTTAAGAAAAGCTCAAATATCCAGATTCTCTCCTCCTCTACCTTACCTTTACCTCCTGATCTTATGTGTCAGGGGCTCAGAAGAAGCGGGAGCACGTTGGAGAACTGAGGCAAGTTGCATAAAGGGAGACTGTAGGGAGGTGTGGGCAGGGTTTGGACAGAGCCCAAACAGAACAAGTTTGGACAGATGGTGGCGCAATAGTCAAGGGCTGAGCAGCAACAACACTGTGTTTGAGTTGAGCCTGCTGCCCAGGCTGAAGAGGAGGGAGCTGGGAGCAGAAACTAGAGGGACCCGTCCAGTATGCCCTGCAGCCTTTAGTGGAGAGGTACACCCAGCCCACAGGGACTTGACCAGGAGGAAGCCAGAGGATGACGCTCCTCCTCCTCTCTGTCATCTGCTGCCAGCAACTCCTCTTGGTCATGCTAACTGAAGCCAAAGGACAAAAACATCTGATGGTCCATGGAAGATAGGTCACCCTCGTGAGGCACATCAAGAAATCTGGACGGGCAGATCCCGCATGCCATCCAATCCCTGCTGCCATCCACCGCAGTGGTCTCCCCAGGACTTTGGGAGGGTAAATTGGAAGGGATACAATTATACAGACATTAGCTATGTCAGGGACAGAGGATTTGTAGGACAACAGAAAGGAGACTTGAGGAGGACATCAGACTCTGGAGCTCTTCAGATGTTTCTGGGTCACCTATGCTATCAGCGTCAGAGGGAAATGAGCAGAGGGTGGGAGATTTCAAGCACGGGTGAGTCATGCACTTTTTGCCTCCTCCCATCCCGGGAGCCCTTACATTCACCTTCAGC
>NW_026748921.1:0-593 GCF_022355385.1 Mustela nigripes
GGGTTGTGTCCTCTCACACCAACTGTACTGGTCCCTTTCAGACTGGTCTGTTGTTTCTGCTCCGAATGACTGTCTCTGTTTCTTTCAGAGAGACTGCGTCCATTTCTTTCAGAGGGACTACAGTGAGTTCTCTCTGAGGAACTGCGACCACTCCTCTCACAGGACCTGTGCTTTCTTCCCTAAGTACGGCTTGTCCTCACACCTCCAAGCACCGGAGATAAGATTTCCCACATGAACTGTACTGGCCCCTTTCATATTGGTTCTATGTCTATGCTCAGAATGACTATCTCTGTTCCTCTCAGTGGGACGGCATCCATTTCCTTCAGAGGGACTACAGTGACTTCTATCTGAGGAACTGCGACCACTCCTCTCAGAGGGAGTGTGCGGTCTTCTCTCAATATGGCGTAATCTTCTCAATTCATAGGGACTGAGATTTTTTTTCCCACACCACTGTACATGACCCTTTCAGACTGGTACTCTTGGTTCTGCTCAGAATGACTCCCTCTGTCCCTCTCAGTGGGACTGTGTCCATTTCTTTCAAAGGGACTACATGAGTTCTATCTGAGGAACTGCGACCACTCCTCTCAGAGGGA
>NW_026748921.1:693-1848 GCF_022355385.1 Mustela nigripes
CATGAACTGTACTGGCCCCTTTCAAATTGGTTCTGTTGGCTCTGCTCAGAATGACTGTCTCTGTTCCTCTCAGAGGGACTGCGTCCATTTCTTTCAGACGGACTATAGTGAGTACTTCTGAGGAACTGCGACCACTCCTCTCAGAGGACCTGTGCTGTCTTCCCTCAGTAGGGCCGTGTCCTCTCACCTCCAAGACATGGAGATACGTTTTCCCATATAAACTGTACTGGCCCCTTTCAAATTGGTTCTGCTGGCTCTGCTCAGAATTACTGTCTCTGTTTCTCTCAGAGGTACTGGGTCCATTTCTTTCAGAGGGAGTACAGTGAGTTCTCTCTGAGGAACTGCGACCACTCCTCTCAAAGGACCTGTGCTCCTCCCCAAATCAGGGCTTGTACTCACACCTCCAAACAACGGAGATAAGTTTTCCTACATGAAGTGTACTGGCCACATCAAATTGGTTCTGTTGGCTCTTCTCAGAATGACTGTGTCTGTTCCTCTCAGACGGACCGCATCCATTTCTTTCAGAGGGACTACAGTTATTTCTCTCTGAGGATCTGCGACCACTCCTCTCAGAGAGCCTGTGCTGTCTTCTCTCAATAGGGCTGTGTCCTCTCACTTCCAAGGGACTGAGATGGGTTTACCCACACCAACGATACTGGCCCCTTTCAGACTGGTTCTGTTCGTTCTGCTCAGAATGACTGTCTCTGTTCCTCTCAGAGGGACTGCGTCCATTTCTTTCAGACGGACTACAGTGAGTTCTATCTGAGGAACTGCGACCACTCCTCTCAGAGGACCTGTGCTGATTCCCTCAGTAGGGCTGTGTCCTCACACCTCCAAGACACGGAAATAAATTTTCCCACATGAACTGTAGTGGCCCCTTTCAAATTGGTTCTTTTGGCTCTTCTCAGAATGACTGTCTCTGTTCCTCTCAGAGGGACTGCGTCCAATCTTTCAGAGGGACTACAGTGAGTTCTATCTGAGGAATTGCGACCACTCCTCTCTGAGGACCTGTGCTGTCTTCCCTCATTAGGGCTGTGTCTTCTCACCTCCATGACACTGAGATAGGTTTTCCCAAGTGAACTGTACTGGTACCTTTCAAATTGGTTCTGTTGGTTCTGCTCAGAACGACTATCTCCGTTCCTCTCAGTGGGACTG
>NW_026748922.1:0-1848 GCF_022355385.1 Mustela nigripes
GTTGGTGGGGAGCGAGGCTTTCTTCCAGGAGGGAGACCCTGCTTGTGTTCCAGACTTGCTTTTCATTTCAGAGAATCGGGTATGAGGCCATTACCCAGCGACATGCAACTCTGCTGGTGCTCAGCTTCTAGCGAATGGAAACTGTCCAACATGGTTCAAACGTACTCGGTGGACTTTCAAGACCAAAGCTTCAGGTGGCTTCTGCAGTCTTTCAGCCAGCCTGCAGATCCAGGCTTCATTTCCCTCGGGCACCCTTCATCAATTTGCTGGCCAGCAGCCAGAACGGCCAGGTTTGCGGGAACAAAGATGGCATCGATCGGTGTGGAAGCCCTTCAGCCTAAGAGTCGGGGGCCTGAGTATGAGCACGCTGTTCTAGTGCAACAGCAAGGTCAAAGCACACCTGCAGTGGACTCTGAGTCCTCTCCCCTACCTGGGCGCCCAGTGAGGCATGCGGAGCCCCAGGCTGCACCTGCAGGAGAGGCGTTAGACCCAGAACTGAAACTGCAGCAGGCACAGGATGGGATTTGGTAAGAATCGGCTGCATATCTCCCATTCAACAAACCTGTACCTGAACCCTCCTGCTGTGTTAGGACCCCATGTGGACAAAGGTCAAAGGAGAATTCTACTCGGGGTGGCATTCAAGCCAAGGACATGCAAATATTTACGGTATCATTGCTGAAATTCACGGCAGGCTCTTCCAAGCAGTGCTTTCCTTTCATTGACTCTACTGACCACGTCATCCTCTAGACCTGACCCCTACCACAGTCTAGAGTCCCGACTCTGGTCTTACGGCAAGAGTTCTGGACGGGGACTCGGAAGACATGGCTCTGGGTCCTGTGCTCAGTTATGAGCTCAAGTAATAGGATCCTAAGCCAGTGTCTGCAAGTCGGGAGTCCCCAGTTTTAAAACAGAACGGCAGGGAGAGCTCTGCTGCTCTCACAGATCATGAGGAGGGATGAACAAAACAGGACAGGTGTGGGTGCCCCAGCTCCATCAACTCTAATGTGGCCATTCCCTGCCAGGTAATAAGCAAACACTGTTGTGTGGGATGAAGACGCAGCTCCCTCCTGCCTCACCAGGACCGGAGAGGAGGGTACGGGGTGAGACCACATGAAACAGAATGGCTTCTTGGCTGTAGGACTTCCTCCAGGACCTCATGTGGCTGCTTCCTACCTCCATCTTCTCCATAAGGCATCCTCCTCTGGGAATGTCGCAGGGGACCTAAACATCCTATCTTGTCCCACAGAAAGTGTCCCCCTCTAGCAGGAAGAGTGACAGTCGCTACAGTGTTCTTTCTGTCTGTCTCTAGCATGAGATCCCACACTCTCCTGGTTTCTCTCCTGCTTATTTATTTACTTCCTCCTCCTCTTCATGACCCCTTCTGTGCTGGAAGGTCCTGGAGTCCATGCACAGCCCTCTATAGATGCTATCTCCCTGGGTGATTCCACCCAGTCCCAAGCTTTTAAAAAACACGTTCCATCCATGAAGACAAAACTCCTGCGAACAAAAGGGCACATCTTTGAGATCACTAGGCGTCTCCAGAGAACACTTCTGCACAGAAGGGGCCTACAGTCGGGTGGGACCGGAGTTGCAAATGGGTTTCCAGTTCCTACCGAAACAACCCATACGGCTATCTGCCCAACCATGAACCTGATATAAGTTTCAATGATTTAAAATAAATCAATGTTCAAAAAAGGGAGGGCTACACATCCTGGTGGTTTCTGAATCCTCTATGGTCTCTGTGTAAATAAATATGCAAGGGAGGACGCGGCACAAGCCGAAGTCTGATGTTTGGGCCGATTTGGCCAAAGAGTCAGTCCATCCGCATCTTCACAGATGCTTCCAGCT